>NC_142800.1:45222317-45319817 GCF_049724085.1 Artemia sp. Qi Xiang Cuo | reverse complement strand
TAGCGTTAAGAGCGAGGCGTTGAAAAGGGGACAGCCCCTTTCATATACGGAATAATTTCTGTTCGTTTTAAGTTTCAATGTCGCTCCTTACTTTCAGTTGAAAAATACTAGTTTTTTTATTTAATTGCCGAAAGAGGCAAGAAATCCTGATTACACTCCTGAAAATGTAAAGAATGCAATTATAAGTATTTTACAAATCAAGAAAAAGTCAACACGCCTTTTTTTTTGTACCTAAAAGTAAGCCAAATAATAAACTGAAGTTCCTAAGAAGACGATAGAAATTTAAAAAAAAAAACTTTGAAATTTTTCTAGCTTTCGCCTTCTGTTTTTAATGGCCTTATTCTAAGATATAACACATGCTCAAAAAATACAAATTGTGCAGATCCATACTATCAGGCTGAATATAGACGCTTATATATGAAAAAAAATATTGGACTTATTTCAAAGATCAAAACTGGTGATGGGAACTGGTTCAATATATTGGCAATACGTGCAAGGGTGGAGTGCTTAGGTCTCCGAGACTATCAATAATGGCCAAAGTGTTCATTCTGTTATCAGAATAGCGCAGTCTCTCAGACTAGAGATTTTCAAGCTTCAGGAAGAACCTCGAATAACCGGGCAGTTGCCAAGCGTTGAAAAACCTTGTTATATGTTTTTATTAATTTTTAATATGGTGGATTTTATACAAGCACATGTGAAATACAAGAATGTGGGAGATAGTTCTTTATAAAAAATTGAGTGTAAATTGGACTACGGAATAATAGCCTGGCCTAATTTCCACGTAGCTAGAGTTAAAGTAAGTGCGGATAATATTATTGAAAGTTTAAGAAAAACTAAAGAAGCCTGTTAACATTTGTGGGAAAATACTTATGGGCAATAACCCCCATTTCCTTTACACCCAAATGGGTTAAGTTAAAACAAACCCAAGTTTGTCTACAAAAGGTAAAAATTAAATTAGGACTTTAATCTAGTATGTATTCGGTTTAGGCTATATAGTCGGTTCAAGAAATTATATTTAACCAATCAGAAATTACGAACAAAGTGGTTGAACCTAAAAGAAACATAAATCGCAATGAACAATATGGTTCAACATGGATCAAACACAAGTATCAAAAACATATTTATTAATTTATTTATTTCCAACCCGTCTTACAACACAAAAGTACACAGAGACGGAGTATAGATAAAACGAAAAAAAAAAGAATATGAGAAAGAAAAGGAAATAAGAGACATCACAACTCACATCTATCAGAACAAATTTTAAAGAACGTCTATAAAGCACTGAACAACTTTTACATACATAAAACTTTAAATATCACTGTATAAGAAGGGGATACCATGGATGAAAACTGATGTTGCGATTGTGTTTCGAAATACATTTTGATAGAGCTATTGTTGGGTCGGCTATTTTATAATTACGGATTAATGCTGAATTTCGGGTCCAGGGGGTAAATGAAGTAAATATTTTACAAATTTGAAACATATGGAACGGAGTTTACGTTTATCTGTTTATGAGAAAATCTTCCAAAATGGTGCTGTGTATAGAAAATATGGTAGTGCTGTTGAATTATACAGTTTAGCGAGGATTATTCGTATGAAACGTTTTTTTCTATTTCGGACAACTGAAGCTTAAGACGCACCACATTTTTTTTTCAAGGTGGGAAATCAGCAACAAACGGATTTGCTTTAGGGATGGGCCAATTGATAGACCATGATAAAGAAATTTTTCAACTGGCTTTCCTAAAGAACGTCCCAGTTGGACTGACGGTATGGGACCCAAATTACCCCAATTAAATAGAAGAATCAAAGATTTCTCAGAGTTAAATTCCAGCCCCAATTTAGAATATTCGCTCTCGAGTATTCTGAAGTTTTCTTCAATACGCTTTAATGACCTGCTAAGATTAAGGACATCATACGCATAACAGGCAATTGTCAAATTTGTTGCTGCCTTGATGCATGAGGATATGTATTTTGATTGAGCATCTAGGATATCGTTGTTAAAAAAAAGTAGGCGAAGTGATAGCACATTGACGCGTACCCTTATAAACAGAAACAAAACTATTCAGATCATTCTGTGGGTTACTGGGATGAAAAAGTCTATTCCGTGGAACCCGTCAGATTGGATGATCGGAAACTGGAAAAGTTAAATGGCTTTGTAATTTTGATGCGTACTTTAAGCCGCGAATATAAATTTCTAAAGGTACGAATAATAAAGGGGTTACCTCTTGTTGCCGTCTGAAGGAGCATGGCTGTTTGTACCAATGAGTCAAATGCACGCCTAACATTGTGTGCAGCTAGAAGGAGACCCTCTTGGGCCAGTTCAGCCTCTATTAGGAGATTAGCTATAGCAGTAAGGGCATCAATACACCCTATTTTATTCTGAAAACCTAACTGGTATGGCGGAAAGCTACATTTCTCCTCTAATTCATCTACAAAAAGCAGCTCAAACAGTTTACAGAATGTAGCAGAGATTGATATAGGACTAAAGGTCAAACACTGAACTTTAGATTGGCCTTTATTGGGGATAAGAGTGAGATCACCAATACAAAAAGACGACGGTAATGTAAAAGTATCAAAAATCATCTACATTAGCAATCCTTGATGAGATATGAGCAAAGCGGTCCCATGGATGATATGAACTAATATTATCTATACCAGACGAAGCTTTCAGTTTGAGCTTGGAGACTGCCTTTATTATGGCTCGCATTGTAACAACTTTTTGAGACTCCAGCAAAAAAGGTAGAAATTCATCAAGTTCAGATTCATATATAGACTCTAAAATTGGATCTGATGCCCCGAATTCATTCGAAAAATGTGTTTTCCACTCGGATAGGGGGATATCAAAATCTTAGGGGTATTCGAGGCTTTATTGCCCTGCTCGAACCCTTTTAAAGACTATATTTTTTTTTTTGCTTTATTTAAAACTGAACAAATTACTTAAGATTTAGAGTTTCGTTTAGTTAAGTTTAGTTTCTCTACATTTAGAGCGAATAGCTTTAAAAGCAAGAAAATATTTATCAAATGTTAATTGGATATTTAGACCAGTAAAACTAAACTCATTTCATTTACTAGAAGAACTAAATTCATTCGTAAGCATAAACTAGAACAAAAAATTGAAGTAAAAACAAATCCATAAAATGAAATGCATAAGACTGTATAAAGCAAAACAAAATGAATAAAATAGAAAAAATTAAAACAAATAGCCATAAGAATAACAGGTAAAATCTTAATAAGATAGTAGAAATAAGCTAAAATAAAATAAACGTGGAATAACATAATAATTCTTATAAGTATAATGCTATCCCAAAAAACGCCCGGAAATTTAAGTGGTGCTCTTTTCTTCCTGTCTTTCATGCTGGAAAAATGTGTTCATAGTACATTTTTTTTCATTTGCAAAACATTTTTTGAGCTTTTTTGTGGCAGGGAGTAAGGTATCTTATGATATTTCCTGTCTTTCATGCTGAAAAAAATTGTTCAACATACATTTTCTATTCAGTTGCAAAACATTCTTTTAGCTTTCTTGTGGCAGGGAGTAAGGTAACTTTTGATATTTCCTGTCTTTCATGCTGGAAAGAATTGTTCAACATACATTTTCTTTTCAGTTGCAAAATATTTTTTTAGCTTTTTTGTGGTAGGGAGTAAGGTAACTTGTGATATTTCCTGTCTTTCATGCTGGAAAAAATTGTTCAACATACATTTTCTTTTTAGTTGCAAAACATTTTTTTAGCTTTCTTGTGGCAGGGAGTAAGGTAACTTGCGATATTTCTTGTCTTTCATGCTGGAAAGAATTTTTCAACATACATTTTCTATTCAGATGCAAAACATTTTTTTAGCTTTTTTGTGGTAGGGAGTAAGGTAACTTGTGATATTTCCTGTCTTTCATGCTGGAAAAATTGTTCAACATACATTTTCTAGTCAGTTGCAAAACATTTTTTTAAGCTTTCTTGTGGCAGGTATTAAGGCAACTTGTGATATTTAATGTCTTTCATGCTAGAAAAAATTGTTCAACATACATTTTCTTTTTAGTTGAAAAACATTTGTTTAAGCTTTTTTGTGGTAGGTATTAAGGCAACTTTTGATATTTCCTGTCTTTCATGCTGGAAAAAATTGTTCAACATACATTTTCTATTTAGTTGCAAAATATTTTTTTTAGCTTTCTTGTGGCAGGGAGTAAGGTAACTTGTGATATTTCCTGTCTTTAATGCTGGAAAAAAATGTTCAACATACATTTTCTTTTCAGATGCAAAACCTTTTTTTTAGCTTTTTTGTGGCAGGGAGTAAGGTAACTTGCGATATTTCCTGTCTTTCATGCTGGAAAAAATTTTTCAACATACATTTTCTATTCAGTTGCAAAACATTTGTTTAGCTTTCTTGTGGCAGGGAGTAAGGTAACTAGTGATATTTAATGTCTTTCATGCTGGAAAAAATTTTTCGACATACATTTTCTATTCAGTTGAAAAACATTTGTTTAGCTTTTTTGTGGTAGAGAGTAAGGTAACTTGTGATATATCCTGTCTTTCATGCTGGAAAAAATTTTTCAACATACATTTTCTATTCAGTTGCAAAACATTTGTTTAGCTTTCTTGTGGCAGGGAGTAGGGTAACTTGTGATATTTCCTGTCTTTCATGCTGGAAAAAATTGTTCAACATACATTTTCTTTTCAGTTGCAAAACAGTTTTTTAGCTTTTTTGTGGTAGGGAGTAGGGTAACTTGTGATATTTCCTGTCTTTCATGCTGGAAAAAATTGTTCAACATACATTTTCTTTTTAGTTGCAAAATATTTTTTTAGCTTTCTTGTGGCAGGGAGTAAGGTAACTTGTGATATTTCCTGTCTTTCATGCTAGAAAAATTGTTCAACATACATTTTCTATTTAGTTGCAAAACATTTTTTAGCTTTCTTGTGGCAGAGAGTAGGGTAACTTGTGATATTTCCTGTCTTTCATGCTGGAAAAAATTGTTCAACATACATTTTCTTTTCAGTTGCAAAACATTTTTTTAGCTTTCTTGTGGCAGGGAGTAGGGTAACTTGTGATATTTCCTGTCTTTCATGCTGGAAAAAACTGTTCAACATACATTTTCTTTTCAGTTGCAAAACAGTTTTTTAGCTTTTTTGTGGTAGGGAGTAAGGTAACTTGTGATATATCCTGTCTTATTTGTGTCTTATTTCTTTATTCATATTAATTCATTTTCATTATAGGCTTTACGTCTTATATGAGCTGACTTTGTCATTTTAGTTTTAAATTGATTCTTTACTTCCCTCTAAAAAAAATATTTTTTTTTAGTGGACGATCTGCTGGCTTAGAATTGAAATAGTTTTGGTATAAACTGAAAGAAAATGTTTATTAATAAGTTTCTTTGACAGTACTAATTAATATTAATTAATAGTGGAAGCAAAATAGTTGTAGTCGCTATGGACTTGATAATGTTAAAAGGGTAACATCAAGTGTAACCTTTCTAGATGTAATCTAGATGGAAGTAGTCTTGGTAAGAGTGGTGGTCAAAAATGGATCATAAAAATAGTCCTTAGGAGATTACTCCCGTTTGTAGAAGCTAGGGTGTCAGAATTCAGGTTTGAGGAAGTGATGGTAGAAATAGTCCTGGTTCTCCTAGTAAAATTGAAATTAGAAGCAGTGGTATCAGGATCTGTAGCAAGATTAGTCGCACTAAGAATTGTCATGTAGGAGTAATCATGGCTGGAATTACGGCCAAAATGGAATTTGTCATTTAAGTCGTCTTGGTTAGATTACTAACGATGGGAGTAATCAGGCTGGAAGTAGTTTTGGTTGAAATTGTTGTAGCAAATTGTTTCTGTAAGATTGCTCACATTTCGATTGGTCATATTCATTTTTAGAAATACCCATTATTTAGTATATTAATCATAAAAACTTTTTGCAAAAAATAAGTTTTTCAAAAAAAAGTAAAGAACTCCATTAAAAGAAAAATGAACAAAAATAGAATCAAATAATCTACCAAGCATACAACTACCACAAATCAGTATCAATAAATAAATGAAAACCAAAACGAACAGAAATTAAAATAAGTCAAACTCAAAACGAGAAGAAATTAATCTGATCAGGGTTGTAAACCCTATGCTTTCTAAAAGCCAGAATATAATTTGAACTTTACCGAAAAATATTCTATTAAACGTTTTCACTTTTATAACTTAAAGAAAACAAAAATTAATTAAGATTTAAAGAAATAAATATCAGCATATGTATATTAAACTGACAATGCACATTTTTTTCAGTAAAGTACAAATTAAATTCTGGTTTTTTAGAAACCATAGGGTTTACAACCCTACTCAGATTAATTTCTGCTCGTTTTGAGATTGATTTATTTTAATTTCTGTTTGTTTTGGTTTTCATAACTTACAACTCTTGCCCTGGGGACTGGGGGAATTTGTTATTCCCAAACACATAATTTCCAGACCTTTCTGATAGGCTTAACAAAATGGCTATATCAAAATTTTGATTGGAAGTGTTAGGGGAAATGACAGGCGTGGAGAAAGATATTTGCCCTCTGATCACTTTTGACTAATAAAAAGGCACAAGTCTTCTCAATTTCCAATCAAATGAGCCCTTTTTGAAGCTTCTATGACAAAGTTAAATGCCCCAAGGGTATAACTTACGACCCTTGTCCTGAGGGCTAGGGGGGAAGGGTTGTTATCCTCAAATTTCCAGACCTTTCAACTACTTTGAACAAAATGGCGATATCAAAATGTTGATCGGAAGTGTTTGCGAGAAATGGGGGGCGTGGGGGCTTTCTCCATCTGGTTACTTTCGACTGTTATAAAGAGCAATAGCCCTATCGATTTCCAAGCGAAATAGACCTTTTTGAAGTTTTTACGACAATACTTTATATAAGACATTATATGCCTCCAGGCATATAATCTTACAACCTTCGCCCTGAGGGCTCCGGTGGGTTGTCATACTCAAACACTTAATTTCCGGACCCTTCAACTGCATTCAACAAAATTGCTATATCAATATGTTGATCGGAAGTGTTTGGGGAAGTGATGGCTATGGAGGGGGGGCATTCGCTTTCCGATCGCTTTTGACTATTAATAAGGACACTAGCCCTCTCAATTCCCAGTGATAAAAAATGTATATGCCCCCAGGGCATATAAATTAACTTACAACCCTTGCCCTGAGGGTTATGGGAGGTTGTCATCCTCAAAGACCTAATTTTCAGAACTTGAAACTACGTTAAACAAAATGGCCATATCAAAATTTTGAT
Organism: Artemia sp. Qi Xiang Cuo; assembly: GCF_049724085.1. NCBI lineage: Eukaryota > Metazoa > Arthropoda > Branchiopoda > Anostraca > Artemiidae > Artemia > Artemia sp. Qi Xiang Cuo. Next base: position 45,312,580 of record NC_142800.1, on the reverse strand, counting down.
TAAATGTGTTTAGGGAAATTGTGGGTTAGAGAGGGGGGTTAGTTGCCCTTCAATTATTTTCGACTATTAAAAGGGGTACTAGCCCTTTCAATTTCCAATTGAATGTACTTACTTGTACTTGTAGCAGGGAGATCTCTGCTCTCCCTGGCATCCAGTAGCTTCGTCATTGTAGTAAGCCAAGAGTCTTGCTCGTTTGCGAGTGGCTCAATGAAATCGAGCCAGGACTTTTTCCATCTTTGTCCATACTTCTTGAAGCCACCTATTGGGTGTAGGTCAGCCTTGATACAGGCGAGTGACGTTTTCTTTTGTCCCCTATGTCGCTTTTTCCATCCCGAAAGAGGTGTACATCTGAGGGGTTTATTGACAAGGTGTGGTGTAGGACGGCGAAGTGTATGGCCGAACCATTGGAGTCTTCTTTGTTTAATTATAGTGGCCAAATCAGAACGCGGATAGAAGATTTTGCGGAGTTCGATATTGCTGAGAGGATCACGGAGTTTAGTGCCGATGGTTCTCCTTTAACATGAATAGTCAAATACGTTGGGGGCTTGAATGTCGGATGCTTTCATAGTCCATGTCTCGCAGCCGTATAGTAAGACAGACAGAACAAGGGCCTGGTAAATCCTTATTCTTGTCTTCAGACGAACATTTTTCTGGGTTCCATAGAGAGTGATTTAGCTGGGTGAAGACTCCAGTTGCTGAAGCAATTCTCGATTGAATTTCTGAGGTGCATCCTTCTATTGGGTCTACCAGAGAGCCTAGGTACTTAAATTCATGTATCTTGTCTATGGCCGACTGTTCTAGTAAAATTGGGGGGGGGGGTCTTGAGATGATATACCGGACGCCATGACTTTTATCTTCAGGGAGCTTATTTTCAGGCCAACCAGAGAGGATTCTTCAGCTACCTTCGATAGCATAGATTGGGCTTCTGGACGGGATTCAGCTAACAAGCAAATATCGTCGGTGTAGTCCAGATCGGTGATCACAAAATTGGGACTTACATCAACGCCTAAAAAAGTTGTCATTGCTCTGGTCATAATCCAGTCGATCACGAAATTAAATAAGACGGGAGGCAATATACATCCCTGTGGGACATCAAAATCACTTTTGAACATCGAGGAGAGTTCTCCACCGATCTGAATTTGGGCTCGCGTATAATGGTAGTATGCTTGGATGAGTATGACTATCTTGCCTGGTACTCCATCCTCTGTCATGGCCTTCCATATTCCGTCCCTTAGAACAGAATCCAAAGCTGTAATAAAATCTATGAATAGAGACATAGTTGGTTTCTGGTGTTTTGCCCTGTGTTCAAGGGTTTGTCTTAAGACAAATAGTTGGTCAATTGTTCCCATGCCTGGGCGGAATCCCGCTTGATTGGGCATTGTCTTTGCGTTGGGCTGGATACAAAAACGAGTATGTAGCACAATGGCAAATATTTTTGCAGCAATGCATATTAGAGAAATCCAGCGATAATTGCTGCATTTTGTCTTTAGCCCTTTTTTGAAGACTGGAAGGATGATAAAATCTCCCAAATCATGTGGAACCATCTCTTCTTCCCATATACGACAAGTCAGTTTATGAATCCTGCTGAAAAGTGCTGTCCCTCCACACTTGTTAAGTTCAGCCGGAATGCCATCAAGACTAGGGGCTTTATTGCTTTTAAGGCAATTGATTGCTTGTTGAACTTCCTTTATCTTGGGGGAGCTATGTTTGTGTCAGTGCTTTTACTGCTGGGTGAGCTTTGTACCTGCAGGCCACCAAGGCTACGAATTGATAATTATACCACTGATTGTCATCCACCAGTGTGGAGAGTTCGTGCTGGTTAAGCAGTTTGTCAAAGTCTTCATTCGAACTATTTATTCCTTCGGTACTATTCGAGAGTAACTTGCCGTTTTCATCTTCGACAGATGTACTAGTAGGCTTATGTGATTTACTCCTGATTGATTTAGGAGCTGATACATCTTCCTGGTGTCTGATCAAGATGCAGCGGCTTCCATGTCTTCAGTGATTTTCTCCCGGTACTTGTTCTTATCATTCTTAGCCGACTGGTGGGATTCTCTTCTCAAGCGTTTCAACATCTCTGATTTTGTGTCTGATATCTATTGCTTGTGCTGAGCCAACTGAATTGGGTGCGTTGACACCCACTTTTTGGATAGTCTTTTGCGGTATCCTATCGTAGCTTCCGCAGCCTCGTGGATTGTATTGCGTATGGTCAACCACCCTTCATCGAAACTTTGAGTTTGCTCGTTGTTCGCTTGCACTTGGAGAGCTTCAAAGCGGCTAGACAAATCTAAGCCGAATACCTGTCGTATATTAGGATCATCGAAGCGATTGGTATCAAACCTTCGTGGAAGTTTCCTCTTGGGGCGTGCTGCAAGTCGTAACTTTAGATCTAATTTGACTTGAAGATGATCCGACCCATGTTTCGAGCCAGTATCTGCTCCAATGTCCGATCTACTATTCATAGCCATTGATTTCCAACGGCGGGACATGACGATGTAACCAATCTGGCTTTTTGCTCTACCATCTCTTGAATGCCATGTGGCTCTGTGGCTGGGCTTGTGTTTGAATAAGGTATTGATAATGACCAAATCATTCCTCATGGCAAAGTGAAGAAGTCTTGATTCCCTGCTACATCTAGCTCCAAGACCGAAGTGGCCAATGGCAGACTCACCATTGGATACTTTTCCGCCAATTCTGGCGTTAAAGTCGCCTCCAATAAAGATGAGGTCTTGTTTTGGGACTTTCTTAAGCGTACAAGTTAGAGCCTGGTAAAAGAGATCTGCTTCGCTCTCCGGTGCGTCTCTGGTTGGAGCATAAACTATAATAACTTATATGTTGAATAGGTGGCCGTTGAATCGCGCTCTTGCTACTCTATGTGAGATAGGTTCCCACTCTAGAAGTGACTTCACTGATAGGGGGCTTAAAATGATGCCCACTCCACCATACGGAGATCCATCAAGGGACCCGGAGTTGAAAAAGGAGAAAGAAGCGTCTGTCTCTAGAGTTCTAATCTTTGAGCCTTCCACAATGCCGTTGATTTAAGTTTCTGAAACGTACATTTTGTCTATATTGTAACCCAACAATTCCCCAACGATAAACGACTGGGTCGTTCGGCATTTCATCGAGCAGACGTTGCAGCACCTTACACTAAGGGGTTGTCTATGTTTCCGAAGTAGTACCTCAGTATACCAATTTTTCGGAGAAGGCGCTGATGAAAACTTCAACGCATCGCTTGCCATATCTTACAACCCTTACTCTGAGAGTTGTGGGGGGGGGGGGCTGTAATTTTCAAAGACCTAATTTCCAAAACTTTCAACTACGTTGAAAAAATTGGCTATATCAAAATTTTGATTGCATGTGTTGGGGCAAATGGGGGGCGTGAGAGGGGGGTTAGTTGCCCTCCAATCAATTTGAACTATTTAAAAGAGCACTAACCCTTTGAATTTCCAACCGAATGAGCCGTTTTTCAAGTTTCTATGACAAAGCTTTCAATACAAACCTTATATGCCCCCAGGGCATAAATTTCAACCTCAGCCCTGAGGGTTCTGGGGGGATTATCCTCAAAGACCTAATTTCCAGAACTTTCAACTACGTTGAACAAAATAGATATCTGAAAATTTTGATTCGATATGCTTGGGTAAATGGTGAGCGTGAGAGGGGGGTTAGTTGCCCTCCAATCACTTTCGACTAATTAAAAGAGCAATAGGCCTTTGAATTTCAAGCCGAATGAGCCCTTTTCAAGTTTCTACGACAAAGCTTTCAATAAAAACCTTATATGCCCCCGGGATTTAAATTACAACCTCAGCCCTGAGGGTTCTGGGGGGAGTGTCATCCTCAAAGACCTAATTTCCAGAACTTTCAACCACGTTGAACAAAATGACTATCTGAAAATTTTGATTCGATATGTTTGGGGAAATGGTGAGTGCAAGAAGGGGGTTAGTTACCCTCTAATCACTTTGGACTATTAAAAAGGGCACTAGCCCTCTCAATTTCCAATTGAATGAGCCCCTTTCGAAGTTTCTACGACAAAACTATCTATAAAAGCCTTAAATGCCCACAGGGCATAACTTACAACCTTTGTCCTGGGGGTTCTCGGGGGTTTGTCATCCTCAAATACATAATTCCCAGAACTTGAAACTACGTTGAAAAAAATGACCATCTCAAAACTTTGATTGAATGCGTTTGGGGAAATGATGGGCGCGAGAGGGGGTTAGTTGCTCTCCATTCACTTTCTACTATCAAAATGGTCACTAGCCCTTTCAATTTCCAATCAAATGGGCCCTTTTTGAAGTTTCTGTGACAAAACATTTTATAAAAAACATGTATGCCCCCAGGGCATAACTTACAACCCTTGCCCTGAGGGCTCTGGGGGGGGGGTGATGGTTGTCATCCTCAAAGGCCTAATTTTCCACACTTTCAACTACGTTGAACAAAATTAGTATCTCAAAATTTTGATTGGCTGTGTTTGGGCAAATAGTGGGCGTGAGAGGGGGGCTAGTTGTTCTTCACTCACTTTTTACTATTAAAAATGGCTCTAGCCCTTTCTGTTTCGAATCTACTGAGCCCTTTTTGAAGTTTCTACGACAACTCCTTCTATAAAAAACCTCATATGCCCCCAGGGCATAACTTACAACCCTTGCCCTGAGTGCTGTCAGGGGGGGGGGTGGTTGTCATCCTCAAAGACCTAATTTGCAGAACTTTCAGCTACGTTGAAAAAAATAGCTATATCGATATTTTGATTGTATTTGTCTGGGGAGATGGTGGGCGTGAGAGGGGGGTTAGTTGTCCTCCAACTATATTCTATTATTAAAAAAGGGCACTAGCCATTTCAATTTCCAATCGAATAAGCCCTTTTTGAAGTTTCTACGACAACGCTTTCTATAAAAAAAAACCTTATATGCCCCCAGGGCATAACTTACAATCCTTGCCCTGAGGGCTGTGGGGGGGGTCTCATCCTTAAAGACCTAATTTCCAGAACTTTCAATTATGTTGTACAAAATAGCTATCTAAAAATTTTGATTGGATGTGTTTGGGGAAAAGGTGGGCGTGAGAGGGGGGCTAGTTGCCCTCCAATTACTTTCGACTATGAAAATGAGCACTAGCTCTTTGAATTTTCAATCGAATGAGGCCTTTTTGAAGTTTCTAGGACAAAGCTTTCAATAAAAACCTTATATGCCCCCAAGGCATAACTTATAACCCTTGCCCTGAAGACTGTGGGGGAGTACCCTGCCCAAAGATATAGTTTCCAGAACTTTCAACTACATTGAACAAAATATCTATCTCAAAATTTTGATCAGATGTGTTTGGGGAATTGGTGGGCATGAAAGGGGTGTTAGTTGGCTTCCAATCACTTTTGACAATTAAAGGGGAACTAGCCATTTCAATTTCTAATCGAATGAGCCCTTTTTGAAGTTTCTACGACAACGCTTTCTATGAAAACCTTATATGCTCCAAGGGCATAACTTCTAACCCTGGTTCTAAAGGCTGTTGGGGGGGGGGTTATCATCAGAGACCTAATTTTCAGAACTTTCAACTACGTTGAGCAAAATGGCTATCTCAAAATTTTGATTAAATGTGTTTGGGGAAAAGGTAGACGTGAGAGGGGGGTTAGTTGCCCTCCAATCACTTTCGACTATTAAAAAGGGTACTGCCCCTTTGAATTTACAATCGAATGAGTATTTTTTGAAGTTTCTACGACAACGCTTTCTGTAGACTCCTTATATTACCCCAGGTCATAACTTAAAACCCTTACCATGAGGGTGGTGGGGGAGTGTCCTCCTTGAAAACATAATTTTTGTCTGAAAATTAACTACGCTGAGCAAAATGGCTATCTCGAAACTTTGATTGGACGTGTTTGGGGAAATCGCGGGCGTGGAAGGGGTGTTAGTTGCCTTCTAATAATTTTCGATTTAAAAAGGGCACAAGCCACTCCAATTTCCAACCGAATAAGCCCTTTTCGAAGTTTCTACGACAACTACTTCGATACAAAGTGCCCTGTTTCTAAAACAAACAAAAAATAACAATAAAAAATAAATAAATAATACATTGTGCCAACATCGTAATACAAACAGCGGAAAACTAAGAACAAGAAAAGAGAATGTAAAACCAACACATTTCACTCTAAATAAAGAAAAATTACACATAAATAAATAACAAATAATACTAATTTGTATTTATGTTATATATAAATTTTCAATCCTCAACTGTACCCAACATATTAGCAGGGTCTACCAAGAAAAATTTGCATTCTTTCTAGCATAAACTTCAATTAAATAGTTACAAAATCCTAAGGGCTTAACTGCTCCTTGTTTCTAACTGATCTTAAATTTTGGACCCGTGGAAGGCGATGAGTTGATTATTAAGCAACCCTGCAGATAAACAATAAAAATAATCCAAAGGGTGAAAGTGTTTTTAAACAGTAGGCTAACAAAATTAAATATGCAATGTAAGCAAACATGTACTCTCAACTATCACGACACATTAGCAGTGGGTACAAGGAATGGTGAACTTTTTGCCCTGTGTTTTTATTCAACGAGGATATAGCTTTATCAAGGCTAGGTACTGTAAACCTCTGAACTAACCTAGAATTTCGTTACCATGGAGGGAAATGAAGTAGGTATTTAGCAAGCCTGAAAAAGAATGAACGATTTTTTTATAAAAGTTTTTGAAAATCTTTCAAAACAAGGAAATATACAAAATTTGGGCAAGGGCAACTGAATTTGAAAGATATGCCAGACTGTGTAATAAGGAATAATAGGAGTAGTAAGACTGAATTCTTTGAATGTATCAAAAATTTATATTCGTCAGTCGGATGCTTTCTTCGAATTGAAATTTTACTAATTTTCAAACAGTAAGTAAGTTCAATTAATTTAATTAATGAAGCTAATGTTTATTATCAATATTAAGCCAAAATTAATTTTCCCGCAAACAATCTATGCGTGATTAAAAGTGGATAGCGTGACACAACTTTTAAACATTCAAAACTAGGAGTGAGGAGAAAAATTCACCCCATGACCCACTTGAGGGACTCAAAGTATACAGACAAATAATCCTCTAGTGACATTTCATCAAGGTGTATCATAACCAATCTTTCGCTAAAATGTACATATGAAGCATCTGCCATGGTTGCAGTGATAGCTACAACCTAGTAAAAAACGAACTACGACCCATAGTAACGAATAACTGAAATACATGTTGAAAAATCTGGCATGGGATAAAATTGCCTTTTGCACCTGATTTAGGAAGGGTAGCTATTATTTCGATTAGTCTTAGTGGTAAAAATTATATTGAAAACAAATTTATGGGAATCTCGAAAAACAGCCCCCGAAACCTTGAAAATGCTGTTGGATCTAAACGAAAAGTAAAACATCGGCATTGCCAGGGTCGAAAACCAAAGCAGCAATGTTTCATCCCCCCCTTGATTAGCAAGGATAACCACTTTTTGTATTGGTTGCAGTTATGTTTCCTCATTTCTTGCGTTTTTTTTTCGTCACAGTTAGCAGGGAGCTGGAACGATATAGAAAAGTGTTTAAGTACTCGTTTGAAAGGAAACTGCAACATCTAATACCTTTTGCAATTGACAAAGCATTATATTTACAATGTAATGGAGTTTCTGAGAAAATAAATTGAATCCCTATAAATTTTACACTTAATTTGACAGTGCCCTTGTTTAAAAAAACCTACTTGTTTAGCTGGAAATTAACATCTTTCCTTCTCTTTATTTTCCTTCTTTAACGCTATTCTAACTGTTGTGTTTCCTTGCTGATCTAGAGAGATTTCTTTCTTTCTCGCAGTTATTAAATATTTATAATTATTAAAGAAGATGCCACATTAGTAGTAATGGGGACACAGGGTCCATGACTACCCTCACTCAGGTCATTTGAACGTAATTTACATTCTTCCATGACTGCCCCCAGTAATGCTACTCTAGATCTCATCACAGCTCTTCCTCAGGCCATTTGAGATTAATTTACATACTCCCATGACCGGCCTGAGTAATGATATTCCAGATCCTATGACTACCCTCAGTAATACTGTAACATGGCCCATGAGCGCAAAATTTGCATAACCCTTTTACCTAGCAACCACATTCGGTCATGAAACTTCCCTAGCAACCAGATTTCCTATACTACAAAGGATACATCTTTTGCATAAGCCGGGAGGAACATACTTAATATTCAGCAATCCTAGGACAATTTTATGAATACATTTTTTATTCGAGTTGAATGAAACCGGTTTACATTCTTATATAGTTCCTACACTGAGTGAATATAAAGCGAAATTTTAAACACAATTTATAACACGAGCCGAATTTTAATGAATCAAAAAGTGACAAGTCTGCTACCCATTTTTATTATGATGCGTGCTGGGGTAAAGTAAACCGGCAAACTTATGTCCCAAATAAATCAATTGCTACAGCCTTTTTTAGAGGGAACTTATGGTCATCCATATCGCATTTCCGATTGGGGGCCCCAAATCCCCCCCCCCTCAAACTTTATGCCCCTCCCACATATTGTTTTGAACTTAGAATGCTGTTTTGAACTTTAAATGTTTTTTTTAAGTTAGCCATTCAACTTTTTTCAACTTTCATTCGTGATATTTTAAAAAAACGAAATGAAGATGATATAAATATATTATTCGTGAATAACAAACTTCGTGATTATTAGTTCTTGAGTATGAGTTGATAAATTTCGAGATATTTCGTTGCTGGTGGAGTACCAACAAAATTAATGAAAGCACTTTTGAATACAACAAACTAAACTAGTTGGTAAAATTTGAGTGTTTTAGTTGCTGACTGAATATTAAAATTAAACAAAAGCGCTTTTGAGTACAACAAACTCAGCTAGTTGATAAATTCCGTGTTTTTTTTAATAACCAACTTGGTATAAAGAATTAATAAAAGCACTTTTGAGTACAACAAACTCTGCTAGTTGATGTTTTGATTGCTGACTGAGTATGAAAAAATTAATACACTTTTGAGTACAACAAACTCAGCTAGTTCGTATATTCCGAATGTTTTAGTTGCTGACTGACTAACAAAAATGTAATGAAAGCACTTTTGAGTACAAACAATTCATCTAATTGATAAATTCCGTATGTTTTATTTGCTGGCTGAATACCAAAAATTTATTAATTTCAGTTTTGAGCAAAAAAAACTCAGCTAGTTGGTAGCTTCCGAGTGTTTTAGATACCAATTGGCTATCAGACATTTAATAAAAGCGCTTTGGTGTACAACAAACTCAGCTAATTGGTAAATTCCGAGTGTTTTAGTTGCAGACTGAATACCAAAAAATTAATAAGAAATCTTTTATGTACAACATACCCAGCTAGTTGATAAATTCTGTGTGTTTTACTTGCAGGCAGGGTACCCAAAATGTAATGAAAACTTTTGAGTACAGCAAACCCAGCTAGTTGGTATATTCCGAGTGTTTTTGGGTATCGAAAAGTTTAATGAAAGCACTTAAAAGTACAGCAAAATCAGCTAGTTGGTAAATTCCGAGTGTTTTAGTTGCAGACTGAATACACGTTTGTGTACAACAGACCCAACTATTTGATTTGTGTTTTACCTGCAGATAGAGTACTTATTGCATGCAAAAGTGCTTTATTTAATTGTTTCTACAGGTACATTCCTTCATTAAAGCATCTTTCTAGCATGTAATATCATGCATTTCCTTAGAAAAGGCCAGTTGCAAGAAAAATTCTTGATTTATGACTAACATTTTCCTATGGCCTATTGTCCTATTGTCCTATGGCCCCCTTCCAAAAATATTCACCTGACAGAGCCATTTGTTAATAACCTCCCAAATTTGCGTAGAAATCATCTCAAATTGTATATTTCAACATTATTACCAGCATATCATGTCCAATTCTAATATGAACATATGACAATGCCATTTTAAGACATGAAAAAATTGAAAAAATTTCTAAGTTCAAAAAACTAAATTAAAGAAAATGGTACTATAAATATTCTTTTTCTAATAAGAAAAATCCTGGATAACGTCTATATCATCTTCATTTTGTATTTTGAAAATATCACAAGTGATTTTTTTAGTGATTTTGGTTTTCTTTACCCAAGCGCGCGCCATAAGAAAACGGGGTAGCAGACTTGTCACCTTTTGATTCATTAGACTTCGGTTTGTTTTATAAAATGCGTTTAAAATTTCGCTTTATATTCACTCGATGTGGGAAGCATATAAAAGTGTACACTGGTTTTATTCAACCCGAAAAAAATAGAGTTTTCAAGGAATTGCTGAATGTTAAGTATGTTCCTCCCGGCTTATCCAAATGATGTGTGCTCTGTAGTATAGCCAATCTGGTTGCTAGGAAAATTTCATGACAAAACCTGGTTACTAGGTAAACCGGTTATGCAAATCTTGTGCTCAAGGGCCCTGTTATAGTATTACTGCGGGCTGTCATGGGATCGGAAATAGTACTACTAACGGCAGTCATGGGAGCATATAAATTAAGTTCAAATGGTCTGAAGAAGTGCAATCATGGAATCTGGAGTAGCATTACTGAGGTAAGTCATGGAATTACTTAAATTAAGTTCAAATGACCCGAGGGTGGCAGTCATGGACCCATGAACCCCATCACTACTCAAATTGATAAAACTAGTTTAATTGACGGGCTTTTAAGGTAAAATTTTTAGAATTATTACTTAGAGTTTCAATACTGTCAAATCGATAAGCTGTTTTAGAATTTTCAATTGATATGAATTCATTCTTATTTTTAGGGAGAATTGTAATTTGACAACAGAAAAGGTTACAATATACCACGTTTCTATGGTGAAATCTGTGAGTCATGACAGTCGCATGGTGTCACAACGTCACATAGCTAATTAGACGTTATAGATACCGAAAAATACAGTTTTTTTCTAAATCGTATCTCGCTCCAACCCAATGAGAAGTAGCTGATTCAGGAAAATGAACTGTATGTTATAATGTTGAAAATAATATATTCAAGTTAAAATAGTATATTAAAATTTAGTTAATAGAAACAGCTAAGAAGCATTAGAATTTAATTAGCAAAAAAATTTAAAATGTATTTGAAAAATGTATTTAAAATTGGTTAATCAAAATAAGTTTACTAACATGTGTTAGAAGAAAATGTTGTGTTAGAAATTAGTTAGCAAGAAAAAAAATTGTTTTAAAACTTAGTGAGCAAAAAAATCCATAATCTTAAGCAGAAGAAAAGCTATATCAAAGCCTAAGGTTCTTTTAAAGTACGGAAAAACTCTTTTGAACCCCCATATCTACATATAAACTTAAGTTCTGAGAAAACACTTTTTTGTACATCGTACATTTCTGAGTTTTTTCCCTCTTTGTCCCTAATTACTTTTCGTACGCTTTCTCCTGTGCCTTTGATTTGTATTGTGGTAAATATACCTTTTTGATTGCTGAACATATTTCAGTTGTCATTGCGGTGTATTCACTTTTATATAACTCTCTTAAATCTAGTTGAAAAAAAATAATATCTTCATCCAAATCTTTTATTTGACATATTGTTACTTGCTTTTGAGATATCTCAGTAGTTAATTTTTTGAGCTAAATTATCATCAAAGGTTGCTGTAGAACTTAATGCTTAAATGGATTTTTGTTGTTTACTGGGTTATATACAGAAGAAGTGAAAAAGTAAAGTGTTCACCAAAAACCAATCACCATTTCACTCATAGAAGCCTGTTTAATTATTGTTCTTAAATTCTATTTTCCTCTTAATAATGTATGATATTCCCGAATTGTAAAAAAAATTTACTGTATGTCCTGGCATGTTAAAGAATTTAAATAAAAGAAAGTATTAATCAAATTGATTATACACTGAAATTACACAAAAGATCAGAAATTATCTTTCGATTATTTCAAATTATCTCTAAAATTTTAGGTAAATATCCTTAAACTTAACGGTGTCATCTAGAGCAGTTCAAATTCACTAAAATATATCTATGCGAAATGTCTCAATTAGGGAATAGTTACCAAAAATATATCCAAATCTGCCATCAACAAGTCTAATTTACAAAAAATATTGACTAAACATATTCTCAGAACGGGTTATTAGGTCTTAAGACAGTGTATTGAGGTATGGAGTTACATTACTTCTCTATACTGAAATCTCAAATTTCTCGAACAACATATCAAATTACATACAAGAGCATAATATATCATATGAATATAATTAATGAGTGATTATAGCTTACACTATGGATACTGAATATGGAATTACTTCACTGCTCAAGATTAAAATCTGTGTTTGTAGCAATATGTCAAAATATATATGAGAACAAAATATATCGTATAAATGTCTTTAGTGGTCTATGATACTTAGGACTAGCTAAGTTGTGGTTATGTGTACTGTCAAACAGAGGTATGTAAGCAAAAAAGTATCAATAAAATCAAGCAAATGCAGTAATTTACAAATAAAAGCAGAATATGTCGTATGGTAATGCCTAATCCACTCCAAGCTGAAATATATATATAATCTCAAATATAAAAAAATGTTCGCTACAACTCTTATCTACTAAACTGATAACTAAGAATATTCTCACGCATTGATGTATAACCAAACAAAGCGCATTACGCTAAAACATTTAGCCTAAGTCTCTATAATCATGAAAAAAACGTCTACAAAAGCTCTAATCCGTTTTGCAAAAACATTTTATTATTAAAAATAACCAAAATAATAGTTACCAACCCTGAATCGACTATAATTTTCAAGTTTTCTGAATAGACAGCTTCTTATTTCTTAAATCACGATTTAAAGTTCGGATTACTATTAGAAGATTTTCGCTCTTTAGAAGGTTACAGTTGTCGCCACAAACATTATACTCAGCTTCTTCAGAGTAACTTCACCGAAAGATCTCGACACCAAAACTAAAAAAAAAAAATGCCGGCTCAGCCAAGTGTTACTGGCTTGAGTTTATGTTCGTGTTTGTTTGTTTGTTTGTGTTTGTGTGTGTATGTAGTACACACGGACACACTTGTAATAATATACAGGGCTTGTTAATTCTGTTTAGGTAAAAATTATATTTACCTTTTTCAGGTTCAGGCATGTAGTATACGCAAGATGGTCAGCATGAGCACAGAAAGAAAAAATGCGTCAAGACCTACAAGCAGCCCTGATATTAATTGTGACAGACTGCAAAATAACGGTGTGGCTAAATGGAATGACAATAACAGAGAAAAATTTCAACCCCATGAAGAATCGCCAAATCAAATTGTTTACAGGAAAGTAAGTGTTGCCTTCCTTTCCAGTCACAAACGCATAAACCAACGCGACTTTAGGTGGAAAACAGCCATAAAATACAATGCTTGCTAAAAAAAAAAATCATCCATGAATAGCTTTGACTTCTTGGCAGCAAAGTCAAAACTACCCTACGATCAAATTGGCTTTTTATTGGCTAACATATGACAATATTTGCTAAGATTAAGTTTGAGCAACGTTCGCACTACTCGTAAGCTGTGAGCAAGGCAATTTCAAAACAGTATTATGTAGCTACATACCAGATTATTCTCTTAATTTTTTTTATGAATTCTAAAGCATGCATGCTAGACCTAAACTGTTTACAGACAAAGGGTCGCTGGAATCACTTTTTTTGGAAAAAAATATAACCTGATCCCTGTTTGCGCAAGAGCAAAATCTCTATGTATTCAATTTCTTTTGAAAGGTTTGACAATAGGGATAGTTATAAAAATTAAGACCTTACTTTTTAAATCGGTCACACCAGTACGTAACATACTATAACTTTTTCTGATATAGAGTGAATTTTTGCATCCTGCGATTACCTTGTTTGTAATTTTCATCAACTTTTTTTCCTGGTTTTAAGTAGTATACCTATAACAGTTTCAAGCAGACAGTCCCCCCATATAGCAATAACGATTACAAGCAGACAGTCTCACCATATAGCTATAATGATAAGTAGCGGACAGTACTCCCGCCAATACAAGCAGACAGTGTATTGACCGGATTCAACTACCGTGAAAAATTCGTGCTGATCTCTGTTCAAAGTGCGTGATGTTTTCATGGTAGTGATTCGTTTCCTTTATTTGAAATTGTGAAATTCTGTCTGTAAATTAATTTGTTTAATTAATTTACATTAATTAATTTATTTAATTTGTTTAATTAATTTTCATAAACTAATTTATTATTAATTAATTTACATAATTATATTAATTAATTTTTTTTTATACTTTTTTTATTTTTCAAGGTTAAGTCTGTATTTTTAAATTTCCTTGATTTTTCAAATTTCATTCTAAATTTCTTTCCTTGAAATGCAAGATTTGTCATGTTGAAGTAGTGGTATTGCGTTATTTAAATTATCTCAGTAAAATTCTCTTGATTTTTCAAAGTTCATTTTGATTTTCTTTCGTTGAAATGCAAGAGTTGGAATATTTCAGTAATGTTTCGTTGTGCTTTACCTTGTCACAGTTACATTCTCTTGATTTTTCAAAGTTCATTTTGAATTTCTTTCGTGAATGCAAGAGTTGGAATATTTCAGTAGTGTTTTGTCGTGGTTTACCATGTCACAGTTACATTCTCATGATTTTTCAAAGTTCATTTTGAATTTCTTTCATGAAATGCAAGAGTTGGAATATTTCAGTTGTGTTTTGTTGTGCTTTACCTTGCCACAGTTACATTCTATTTATTTTTCAAAGTTCATTTTGGATTTCTTTCGTGAAATTCAAGAGTTGGAATGTTAAAGTAGTGTTTTGTCGTGCTTTACCATCTCACATTTAAATTCTCTTGAATTTTGAAAGTTCATTTTGGATTTCTTTCCTTGAAATGCAAGAGTTGGAATATTTCAGTAGTGTTTTGTCGTGGTTTACCTTATCGCAGTTGCATTATCTTAATTTTTCAAATTTCATTTTTGGATTTCTTTCGTTGAAATGCAACAGTTGGAATATTTTAGTAGCGTTTTATTGTGCCTAAACATGTCGCAGTTACATTCTCTTGATATTTCAAAATTTATTTTGAATTAAGTTCGTTAAATTAAGGAGTTAGGATATTTCAGTAGTGTTTTGTCGTGGTTTAACTTGTCACAGTTACATTCTCTTGATTTTTCAAACTTCATTTTGTATTTCTGTCGTTGAATTGAAAGAGTTGGAATATTTCAGTAGTGTCTTGTTGTGCTTTACCTTGTCACAGTTAGATTCTCTTGATTTTTCAAAGTTCATTTTGAATTTCTTTCATGAAATTCAAGAGTTGGAATATTTAAGTAGTTTTGTTGTGCTTTACCTTGTCATATTTACATTCTCATGATTTTTCAAAGTTCATTTTGAATCTCATTCGTTGAAATGCAAGAGTTGGAATATTTCAGTAGTGTTTTGTTGTGTTTTACCATGTCACAGTTACATTCTCTTGATTTTTTCAATGTTCTTTTTGAATTTCTTTCGTTGAAATGCAAGAGTTGGAATATTTCAATAGTGTCTTGTCGTTGTTTACCTTCTCAGAGTTACATTATCTTAATTGTTAGAAGAGTAGAGTTTTGTTTTCTTTTACCTTGTCACAGTTACATTCTATGGATTTTTCCAAAGTACATTTTCAATTTCTTTCGTTGAAAGGCAAGACTATAGAAATTTAACTAGTATTTTGTCGTGGTTTACTCTGTCACTTCTTCTGTCTTTGAATTTTTCATCGGTTAACTCTGTTCAGTCTCGCCTTGGTGCAAAGAGTTCGATCATATCAGTATTTTTTTGTTGTGGTTTACAAAGTAGCATCGACAAACTGTGGATTGTTCAAACATAATTTTGATATTCTTTAATTGAAGGCAGCTAGTTTGAAAATATCAATAGTGTCTTTTCATGGTTTACCTTGTCACAGTTACATTCTCTTAATTTTTCAAAGTTCATTGGATTGTCTTAGTTGAAATGCAAGATTTTGAATATTTCAGTTGTAATATATTATGATTTGTCATATCGAACTTTCATTCTCTTTATTTTTTTAAAGTTCATTTTAGGATTTTTTTCGTTGAAATTAACCAGTTTGAATATTTAAGTAGGGTTTTTTTGTACTATACCTTTTCGCAATTACATTCTATTTATTTTTCAAAGTGCCTTTTGAATTTCTTTCGTGAAATGCAGGAGTTGGAATATTTCAGTAGTGTTTTGTCGTGGTTTACCATGTCAGAGTTACATTCTCTTAATTTTTCAAAGTTCATTTTGAATTTCTTTCGTTGAAATGCAACAGTTGGAATATTTCAGTAGTGTCTTGTTGTGCTTTACCTTGTCACAGTTATATTCTCTTGATTTTTCAATGTTCATTTTGGATTTCTTTCGTTGAAATGCAAGAGTTGGAATATTTCAATAGTGTTTTATCGTGGTTTACCTTGTCACAGTTACATTCTCTTGATTTTTCAATGTTCATTTTGAATTTCTGTCCGTGAAATGCAAGAGTTGGAATATTTCAATAGTGTTTTGTCGTGGTTTACCTTGTCACAGTTACATTCTCTTGATTTTTCAAAGCTCATTTTGGATTTCTGTCCTTGAAATGCAAGAGTTGGAATGTTTCAATAGTGTTTTGTCGTGGTTTACCCTGTCACAGTTACATTCGATTGATTTATCAAAGTTCAATTTTGAATTTCTTTCGTTGAAATGCAAGCGTTGGAATATTTCAGTAGTGTTTTGTCGTGCTTTACCATCTCACAATTATATTCTCTTGATTTTTCAAAGTTCATTTTTGGATTTCTTTCGTTGAAATGCAAAAGTTGTAACATTTCAGTAGAGTATTGTTGTGGTTTACCATTTCAGTTTTACATTCAATTGTTTTTTCAAAGTCCGATTTAGATTTCTTTCATGAAATGCAAGAATTGAAATATTTCAGAAGTATTTTGTCGTGTTTTACAATGTCACAGTTACATTCTCTTGATTTTTGAAAGTTCATTTTGAATTTCTTTCGTGAAATTCAAGAGTTGAAATATTTCAGTAGTGTTTTATCCTGGTTTACCTTGTCACAGTTACATTCTCTTGATTTTTCAAAGATAATTTTTGGATTTCTTTCGTTGAAATACAAGAGCTGGAATATTTCAGTAGTGTTTGTTGTGGTTTACCTTGTCACAGTTACATTCTCTTGATTTTTCCAAGTTCATTTTGGATTTTTATATTCTCTTAATTTTTTAAATTTAATTTCGGATTTCTTCCATTGATATGCAAGAGCTGCAATATTTCAGTTGTGTCGTGTCATGATTAACCTTCTCAAAGTTACATTCTCTTGATTTTTCAAAGTTCCTTTCGAATTTCTTTCGTTGAAACGCAAGAGTTGGAATATTTCAGTAGTGTTATTGTCGTGGTTTACCTTGTCATAGTTACATTCTCTTGATTTTTTAAAGTCCATTTTGAATTTCTTTCGTGAAATGCAAGAGTTGGATTATTTCAGTAGTGTTTCGTCGTGGTTTACCTTGTCACAGTTATATTCTCTTGATTTTTCAAATTTCATTTTTAATTTCTTTCGTAAAATCCAAGAGTAGGAATATTTCAGTAGTGCCTTGCCGTAGTTTACCTTGTCAGAGTTACATTATCTTGATTTTCAAATTTCATTTTTAATTTCTTTCGTTGAAATGCGAGTGTTGGAATATTTCATTAGTGTTTTTTAATGGCTTAACTTGTAAGAGTTAAATTCTCTTGCTTTTTCAAAGTTCATTTTGGATTTCTTTCATTGAAATGCATGAGTTGGAATATTTAAGTAGTGTTATTGTCATGGTTTACCTTGTCACAGTTACATTCTCTTCATTTTTCAAAGTTTATTTTGGATTTCTTTCATTGAAATGCATGATTTAGAATATTTAAGTAGTGTTATTGTCGTGGTTTACATTGTCACAGTTATATTCTCTTGATTTTTCAAAGTTCATTTTGAATTTCTTTCATTGAAATGCAAGAGTTGGAATGTTATAATTGTGTTTTGTCGTGGTTTACCATGTCACAGTTAAATTCTCTCGATGTTTCAAAGTTCATTTTAAATTTCTTTCGTTGAAATGCAAGAGTTGGAAAATTTCAATAGTGTTTTGTCGTGGTTTATCTTGTCACATTTACATTCTCTCGATTTTTCAAAGTTCATTTTGTTTCTGATTCATCGAAATGCAAGAATTTGAATATGTAAGTAGTGTTTTGTTGTGCTTTACCTTGTCACAGTTACATTCTTTTGATTTTTTCAACGTTCTTTTTGAATTTCTTTCGTTTAAATGCAAGAGTTGGAATATTTCAATAATATTTTGTCGTGGTTTACCTTCTCACAATTACATTCTCTTAATTTTTCAAAGAGTAGTGTTTTGTTGTGCTTTACCTTGTCACAGTTACATTCTATTGATTTTTTCCAAGTTCTTTTTGAATTTCTTTCGTTTAAATGCAAGAGTTGGAATATTTCAGTAGTGTCTTGTCTTGTTTTACCTTGCCACAGTTAAGTTATCTAGATTTTTACAATATTCATTTTGAAATTCTTTCGTTGAAATGCAAGACTTGGAATATTTCAGTAGTGTTTCTTTGTGCTTTACCTTGTCACAGTTACATTCTCTTGATTTTTCAAAGTTCTTTTTGAATTTCTTTCGTTGAAATACAAGAGTTGGAATATTTCAGTAGTGTCTTGTCGTGGTTTACCTTCTCACAGTTACATTCGCTTGATTTTTCAAAGTTCATTTTGGATTTCTTTCGTTGAAATGCAAGAGTTGGAATATTTAAGTAGTGTTTTTTTCGTGGTTTACCTTGTCACAGATACATTCTCTTGATTTTTTCAAAGTTCTTTTTGAATTTCTTTCGTGAAATGCAAGAGTTGGAAGATTTCAGTAGTGTTTTGTCGTGGTTTACCTTGTCACAATTACATACTCTTGATTTTTCAAAGTTCATCTTGAATTTCTCTCGTTGAAATGCAAGAGTTGGAATATTTCAGTAGTGTTTTGTTGTGCTTTAACTTGTCACAGTTACATTCTCTTGATTTTTTCAAAGTTCATTATGGATTCCTTTCATTGAAAGGCAAGAGTTGGAATATTTTAGTAGTGTTTTGTTGTGATTTACCATCTCACAGTTACATTCTCTTGATTTTTCATAGTTCATTTTGAATTTATTTCGTGAAATGCAAGTGTTGGATTATTTCAGTCGTGTTTTGTCATGGTTTATCTCGTCACAGTTACATTCTCTTGATTTTTCAAAGATATTTTTAATTTCTTTCGTAAAATGCGAGAGTTGGAATATTTCAGTAGTGTTTTGTCATGGTTTACCATTTCACAGTTACATTCTCTTGATTTTTCAAAGTTCATTTTGAATTTCTTTCGTGAAATGCAAGAGTTGGAATATTTTAGTTGTGTTTTGTCATGGTTTAACTTGTCACAGTTACATTCCCTTGAATTTTCAAAGTTCATTTTGGATTTCTTTCATTGAAATGCATGAGTTGGAATATTTCAGTAGTGTTTTGTCATGTTTTACCTTGTCACAGTTACATTCTCTTGATTTTTCAAAGTTCAGTTTGTATTTATTTCCTTGAAATGCAAGAGTTGGAACACACACACACAAACTCACACACAAACACACACACAAACAAACACACACAAACATACAAATATGTTACCAAATTCCACATTATTGCACAGAAATACCAAAACCATAGGTTAGGTTAGGTTAGGTTAGCCTATGTACGCGCGCGTACATAGGCTAACCTAACCTAACCTATTGTTTTGGTATTTCTGTGCATAGAAATTCAAAATGAACTTTGAAAAATCATGAGAATGTAAATGTGACAAAGGTAAACCACGACAAAACATTATTGAAATATTCCAACTCTTACATTTCAACGAAAGAAATTCAAAATGAACTTTGAAAAATCAAGAAAATGAAACTGTGACAAGGTAAACCACGACAAAACACTACTATAATATTCCAACTCTTGCATTTCAATGAAAGAAATTCAAAATGAACTTTGAAAAATCAAGAGAATGTAACTGTGACAATGTAAACCACGACATTAACACTACTTGAATATTCCAACTCCTGCATTTCAATGAAAGAAATTCAAAATGAACTTTGAAAAATCAAGACAATGTAACTGTGACAAGGTAAACCACGACAACAACACTACTTAAATATTCCAACTCATGCATTTCAATGAAAGAAATCCAAAATGAACTTTGAAAAATCAAGAGAATGTAACTGCGACAAGGTAAACCATGACAATAACACTACTTAAAAATTCCAACTCATGCATTTCAATGAAAGAAATCCAAAATGAACTTTGAAAATCAAGAGAATGTAAATGTGACAAGGTAAACCATAACAAAACACTACTAAAATATTCCAACTCATGCATTTCAATGAAAGAAATCCAAAATGAACTTTGAAAAATCAAGAGAATGTAACTGTGACAAGGTAAACCATGATAATAACACTACTTAAATATTCCAACTCATGCATTTCAATGAAAGAAATCCAAAATGAAATTTGAAAAATCAAGAGAATGTAACTGTGATAAGGTAAACCATGACAAAACACTACTTAAATATTCCAGCTCATGCATTTCAACGAATGAAATCCAAAATGAACTTTGAAAAATCAAAAGAATGTAACTGTGACAAGGTAAACCACGTCAAGACACTACTGAAATATTTCAACTCTTGGACTTTACGAAAGAAATTTAAAATGAACTTTGAAAAATCAAGAGAATGTAACTGTGACAAAGTAAATCACGACCAAACACTACTTAAACATTCAAACTCTTGCCTTTCACTAAAGAAATTCAAAATGAACTTTGAAAAATCCAGATAATGTAACTAAGACAAGGTAACGCACAACATTAAAACTACTGAAACATTCCAACTCTTGCTTTTCAACGAAAGAAATCCAAAATGAATTTTGAAAAATCAAAAGAATGTAACTCCGAGATGGTAAACCGCGACAAAACACTACTAAAATATTCCAACTCTTGCATTTCAATGAAAGAAATACAGAATGAACTTTAAAAAATCAAGAGAATGTAACTGTGAGAAGGTAAAGCAAAAAAAAACACTACTAAAATATTCCAACTCTTGCATTTCAATGAAAGAAATTCAAGATGAGCTTTGAAAAATCAAGAGAATGTAACTGTGGAAAGGTAAACCACGACAAAACACTACTGAAATATTCCAACTCTTGCATTTCACGAAATAAATTTAAAAAGAACTTTGAAAAATCAAGAGAATGTAACTGTGACAAGGTAAACCACGACAAAAACACAACTAAAATATTCCAACTCTTGCATTTCAATGAAAGAAATTCAAAATGAACTTTGAAAAATCAAGAGAATATAACTGTGACAAGGTAAACCACGACAAGACACTACTGAAACCATAACAAAACAATACTGAAATATTCCAACTCTTGCATTTCAACGAAAGAAATTCAAAATTAACTTTGAAAAATCAAGAGAATGTAACAGTGACAAGGTAAAACACAATAAAACACTACCTAAATATTCCAACTCTTGCATTTCAACGAAAGAAATCCAAAATTAACTTTTAAAAATTAAGAGAATGTAACTTTGACAAGGTAAACAAAAACAAGACACTACTGAAATATTCCAACTCTTGCATTTCAACAAAAGAAATCCAAAATGAGCTTTTGAAAAGTCAATAGAATGTAACTGTGACAAGGTAAAGCAAAACAAAACACGATTTAAATAGTCCGACTTTTGCATTACACGACAAAAATCAAAAAGGAACTTTGAAAAATCAAAAAATGTAACTGTGGCAATTTAAACCATGATAAAACAGTATTGAAATATTCTGACTCTTGCGTTTCAACGGAAGAAATTCAAGATGAACTTTGAAAAATCAAGAGAATGTAACTGTGACAAGGTAAACCATAAAAAAAAACACTACTAAAATATTTCAACTCATGCATCTCAATGAAAGAAATCCAAAATGAACTTTGAAAAATCAAGAGAATTTTAACTGTGACAAGGTAAACCATGATAATAACACTACTTAAATATTCCAACTCATGCATTTCAATGAAAGAAATCCAAAATGAACTTTGAAAAATCAAGAGAATGTAACTGTGAAGAGGTAAACCACGTCAAGACCCTACTGAAATATTCCAACTCTTGGATTTTACGAAAGAAATTAAAAATGAACTTTGAGAAATCAAGAGACAAAACACTACTGAAATAATCCAACTCTTGCATTTCACGAAAGAAATTCAAAATGAACTTTAAAAAATCAAGAGAATGTAACTGTGACAAGGTAACCCACGACATTAACACTTCTGAAATAATCCAACTCATGCGTTTCAACGAAATAAATTCAAAATGAACTTTGAAAAATCAAGAGAATGTAACTGTGAGATGGTAAACCACGACAAAACACTACTAAAATATTCCAACTCTGGCATTTCAAAGAAATATAATCAAAATGAACTTTGAAAATTCAAGAGAATGTATCTGTGACAAGGTAAAGTAAAACAAAACACTACTGATTCCAACTCTTGCATTTCCACGAAATAAATTCAAAATGAACTTTGAAAAATCAAGAGAATTTAACTGTGACAAGGTAAACCACGACAGTAACACTACTTAAATATTCCAACTCCTGCATTTCAATGAAAGAAATTCAAAATGAACTTTGAAAAATCAAGAGAATGTAACTGTGACAAGGTAAACCACGACAACAACACTACTTAAATATTCCAACTCATGCATTTCAATGAAAGAAATCCAAAATGAACTTTGAAAAATCAAGAGAATGTAACTGCGACAAGGTAAACCATGACAATAACACTACTTAAAAATTCCAACTCATGCATTTCAATGAAAGAAATCCAAAATGAACTTTGAAAAATCAAGAGAATGTAAATGTGACAAGGTAAACCATAAAAAAACACTACTTAATTATTTCAACTCCTGCATTTCAATGAAAGAAATCCAAAATGAACTTTGAAAAATCAAGAGAATGTAACTGTGACAAGGTAAACCATGACAATAACACTACTTAAATGTTCAAACTAATGCATTTCAATGAAAGAAATTCAAAATGAACTTTGAAAAATCAAGAGAATGTAACTGTGACAAGGTAAACCATGACAAAACACTACTTAAATATTCCAGCTTATGCCTTTCAATGAAAGAAATTGAAA
This sequence comes from Artemia sp. Qi Xiang Cuo, assembly GCF_049724085.1. Taxonomy (NCBI): domain Eukaryota; kingdom Metazoa; phylum Arthropoda; class Branchiopoda; order Anostraca; family Artemiidae; genus Artemia; species Artemia sp. Qi Xiang Cuo. The sequence goes on along the minus strand of NC_142800.1, from coordinate 45,289,508 downwards.
ATGAACTTTGAAAAATCAAGAGAATGTAACTGTGACAAGGTAAACCACGTCAAGACACTACTGAAATATTCCAACTCTTGGACTTTACGAAAGAAATTAAAAATGAACTTTGAAAAATCAAGAGAATGTAACTGTGACAAGGTAAACCAAGACAAAACACTACTGAAAAAATCCAAATCTTGCATTTCAAGAAAGAAATTCAAAATGAACTTTAAAAAATCAAGAGAATGTAACTATGACAAGGTAAACCACGACAATAACACTACTGAAATATTCCAACTCTTGCGTTTCAACGAAAGAAATTCGAAATGAACTTTGAAAAATCAAGAGAATGTAACTGTGAGATGGTAATGCACGACAAAACAGTACTAAAATATTCCAACTCTTGCATTTCAATGAAACAAATTCTGAATGAACTTTGAAAAATCAAAAGAATGTAACTCTTGTATGGTAAAGCATGAAAAAACGCTGCTTAAATAATCCAACTCTTACATTTCAATGAAAAAAATTTAAGAAGAACTTTGAAAAATCAAGATAATGTAACTGTGACAAGGTAAACCACGACAAAAACACTACTTAAATATTCCAACTCATGCATTTCAACGAAAGAAATTCAAAAAGAACTTTGAAAAATCAAGAGAATGTAACTGTGACAAGGTAAACCACGACAAAAACACAACTTAAATATTCCAACTCTTGCATTTCAACGGAAGAAATTCAAGATGAACTTTGAAAAATCAAGAGAATGTAACTGTGACAAGGTAAACCATAAGAAAAAGACTACTAAAATATTCCAACTCATGCATTTCAATGAAAGAAATCCAAAATGAACTTTGAAAAATCAAGAGAATGTAACTGTGACAAGGTAAACCATGACAATAACACTACTTAAATATTCCAACTCATGAATTTCAATGAAAGAAATCCAAAATGAAATTTGAAAAATCAAGAGAATGTAACTGTGACAAGGTAAACCATGACAAAACACTACTTAAATATTCCAACTCATGCATTTCAATGAATGAAATCCAAAATGAACTTTGAAAAATCAAGAGAATGTAACTGTGAAGAGGTAAACCACGACAAGACACTACTGAAATATTCCAACTCTTGGATTTTACGAAAGAAATTAAAAATGAACTTTGAGAAATCAAGAGAATGTAACTGTGACAAAGTAAACCATGACAAAACACTGCTTAAATAATCCAACTCATATCTTTCAAGAAAGAAATTCAAAATGAACTTTAAAAAATCCAGATAATGTAACTTTGACAAGGTAAACCACGACAATAAAACTTCTGAAACATTCCAACTCTTGCGTTTCGACGAAAGAAATTCAAAATTAATTTTGAAAAATCAGAAGAATGTAACTGTGAGATGGTAAACCACGACAATAACACTACTGAAATATTCCAACTCTTGCATTTCAACGAAATAAATTCAAAAAGAACTTTGAAAAATCAAGAGAATGTAACTGTGACAAATTAAACCACGACAAAAACGCTACTTAAATATTCCAACTCTTGCATTTTAACGAAAGAAATCCAAAATGAACTTTGAAAAATCAAGAGAATATAACTGTGACAAGGTAAACCACGACAAAACACTACTGAAATATTCCAACTCTTGCATTTAAACGAAAGAAATTCAAAATTAAGTTTGAAAAATCAAGATAATGTAAATGTGCCAAGGCGAACTACAATAAAACACTACTGAAATATTCCAACTCTTGCATTTCAACGAAAGAAATACAAAAATAACATTTAAAAATTAAGAGAATGTAACTGTGACAAGGTAAACCATGACGAAACACTACTGAAATATTCCAACTCTTGCATTTCAACGAAAGAAATTCAAAAAGAACTTTGAAAAAATAAATAGAATGTAACTGTGGCAAGGTAAAGCACAACAAAACACGATTTAAATATTCCAACTCTTGCATTTCACGAAAGAAATCCAAAATGAACTTTGAAAAATCAAAAGAATGTAAGTGTGAAAAGGTATACCACGACAAAACACTAATGAAATATTCCAACTCTTGCATTTCAACGAAAGAAATCCAAAATGAACTTTTAAAAATCAAGAGAATGTAACTGTGACAAGGTAAACCATGACAAAACACTACTGAAATATTCCAACTCTTGCATTTCAAGGAAAGAAATCCACAGTGAACTTTGAAAGATCAAGAGAATGTAACTGTGGCAAGGTAAACCATGACAAAACACTACTGATATATTCCAACTCTTGCATTTCAACGAAAGAAATTAAAAATGAACTTTGAAAAATCAAGAGAATGTAACTGTGACAAGGTAAACCATGCCAAAACACTACTGAAATATTCCAACTCTTGATTTTCATGAAAGAAATTCAAAATGAACTTAGAAAAATCAAGAGAATGTAACTGTGACAAGATAAACCACAACAAAACACTACTGGAATATTCCAACTCTTGCATTTTAAGGAAAGAAATCCAAAATGAATTTTGAAAAATTAAGAGAATGTAACTGTGACAAGGTAAACCACGACAAGACACTACTGAAATATTTCAACTATTGCATTTCAACGATCAAAATTCAATATGAACTTTGAAAAATCAAGAGAAATCATAAATGAACTTAAAAAAATGCAAAGAATGTAACTGTGACAAGGTAAACAACGACAAACACTACTAAAATATTCCAACTCTTGCCTTTCAAGGAAACAAATCCAAAATGAACTTTGAAAAATCAAGAGAATTTAACTCTGATATTGCAAACCATTCCAAAACCTTATTTACATATTCCAACTCTTGCATTTCAACGAAAGAAATCCAAAAATGAACATTGAAAAATGAAGACAATTTAACTGTGACACGGTAAAACACGATAAAAAACTACTGGAATGTTCCAACTCTTGCATTTCACGATAGAAATTCAAAATGAACTTTGAAAAATCAAGAGAATGTAACTGTGACATGGTAAACCACGACAAAACACTACTGAAAAATTCCAACTCTCTCATTTCACGAAAGAAATCCAAAATGAACTTCGAAAAATCAATAGAATGTAACTGTGACAAGGTAAACCATAATAACACACTACTGAAATATTCCAACCTTTGCATTTCAACGATAGAAATCCAAAAATGAACTTTTAAAAATCAAGATAATGTAACTGTGAAAATGTAAACCACTACAAAACACTATTGAAATATTCCAACTCTTGCGTTTCACGGAAAAAAATCCAAAATTAACTTTGCAAAGTCAAGAGAAAGTAACTTTGACAAGGTAAACCAAGACAAAACACTATTGAAGTATTCCCACTCTTGCATTTCAAGGAAAGAAATTAAAAATGAACTTTGAAAAATCAAGAGAATGTAACTGTGACAGGGTGAACACACGAAAAAACACTACTGAAATATTCCAACTCTTGCATTTCACGAAAGAAATTCAAAATCAACTTTGAAAAATCAATAGAATGTAACTGTGACAAGGTAAACCACGATAAAACACTACTTAAATATTCCAACTCTTGCATTTCATGGAAAGAAATCCAAAATGAACTTTGAAAAAATCAATAGAATGTAACTGTGATAAGGTAAAGCACAACAAAACACTACTTAAATATTCCAACTCTTGCATTTCACGAAAGAAATCCAAAATGAACTTTGAAAAATCAAGAGAATGTAACTGTGACATGGTAAACCACGATAAAACACTAATGAAATATTCCAACTCTTGCATTTCATGAAAGAAATTCAAAAAAAACTTTGAAAAATCAAGAGAATATAACTTTGACATGGTAAAGCACAACAAAACACTACTGAAATATTCTAAATCTTGCATTTCAAAGAAAGAAATTCAGGATGAACTTTGAAAAATCAAGAGAATGTAACTGTGACAAGGTATACCACGACAAAACACTACTGAAATATTCCAACTCTTGCATTTCAATGTAAGAAATCCAAATGAAGTTTGAAAAATCAAGAGAATATAACAGTGTCAAGGTAAACCATAACAAAACACTACTGAAGTATTCAATCTCTTGCATTTCAACGAAAGAAATTAAAAATGAACTTTGAAAAATCAAGAGAATATAACTGTGACAAGGAAAACCATGAAAAAACACTACTTAAATATTCCGACTATTGTTTTTAATTAAAGAAATTCAAAATTAAAATTGAAAAATCAAGAAATGTAATGTTGAAATAGTAAAGCACAACAAAACACTGATTAAATAATTCAACTCTGACGTTTCAATGATAGAAATTCAAAACGAACTTTGAAAAATCAAGAGAATGTAACTGTGACAAGGTAAAACACGACAAGACACTACTGAAATAATTCAACTCTTTCATTTCAACGAACGAAATTCAAAATTAACTTTGAAAAATCTAGAAAATGTAAAAATCCAAAATGAACTTTGAAAAATGAAAAGAGTGTAACTCTGACAATGTAAACCACGACAAAACACTACTGAAATATTCCAACTCCTGCATTTCAAGGAAATAAATCCAAAATCAACTTTGAAAAATAAAGAGAATGTAACTGTGACAAGGTAAACCACGACAAAACACTTCTGAAATATTTTAACTCTTGCATTTCAACGAAAAAAATCCAAAAATGAACTTTGAAAAATCACGATAATGTAACTGTGACAAGGTAAACCACGAAAAAACACTATTGAAATATTCCAACTCTTGCATCTTAAGAAAGAAATTCAAAATAAACTTTGAAAAATCAAGAGAATGTAACTGTGATACCGTAAACCACGACAAAACACAACTGAAATATTCCAACTCTTGCATTTCACGAAAGAAATCCAAAACAAACTTTGAAAAATCAAGAGACTATAACTGTGACAAGGTAAATCATAGCAAAACACTACTGAAATGTTAAAACTTGTTTAGTTTAACGAAATAAATCCAAAAAGGAATTTTAAAAAATCAAAAGAATATAAGTGTGAGAAGGTAAAATAAGATAAAAAGCTACAGAAATAATCCAACTTTTGCATTTCAACTACAGAAATCCAAAATGAACTTTGGAAAATAAAGAAAATTTAACTGTGGCAAGGTAAACCATGACAAAACACTACTGAAATATTCCAATTCTTGCATTTCAAGGAAGGAAATTAAAAATGAACTTTGAAAATTCAAGAGAATGTAACTGTGACAGGGTAAACCACGACAAAACACTACTATTTCAACTCTTGCATTTCACGTTAGAAATTCAAAATCAACTTTGAAAAATCAATAGAATGTAACTGTAACAAGGTAAACCACGACAAAACACTACTGAAATATTCCAACTCTTGCATTTCAAGGAAAGAAATCCAAAATGAAACTTTGAAAAATCAAGAGAATATAACTATGACAAGGTAAACCATGACAAAACACTACTGAAATATTCCAACTCTTGCATTTCAAGGAAAGAAAACCCAAATGAGCTTTGAAAAATCAAGAGAATCTAACTGTGACAAGGTAAACCACGATAAAACACTATTGAAATATTCTAACTCTTGCATTTCACGAAAGAAATTCAAAATGAACTTTGAAAAATCAAGAGAATGTAACTGTGACAAGGTAAAGCACAACAAAACACTACTGAAATATTCCCGCTCTCGCTTGTAAACGAAAGAAAATCAAAATGAACTTGGAAAAATTATGAGAATGTAACTGTGACAAGGTAAAGCACAACAAGACACAACGGAAATATTCCAACTCTTGCATTTCAAGTCAAGAACTTAAAATTTAACTTTGAAAAACCAAATGACTGTTACTGTGACAAGTTAAACCACGATAAAACACTATTGAAATATTCTAACTTTTTCATTTCACGAAAGAAATTCAAAATGAACTTTAAAAAATCAAGAGAATGTCACTGTGAGAAGGTAAAGAAAAACAATATACAACTTAAACTTTAAAACTATTTCATTTAAACTAAAGAAATCTAAGATAATCTTTGGAAAATAATGAGAATGCAACTGGGAAAAAGTATAGCATAATCAAAAACTACTGAAATATTCACACTCTTTTTTTTAAATGGATAAAATTCAAATTGAGCTTTGAGAAATTAATAGAGTATAACTGTGGCTAAATAAACGATGACAAAAGACTACTGAAATATTCCAACTCTTGCATATCAACGAAAAAAATCCAAAATGAACTTTGAAAAATAAAGAGATTGTAACTGTGACATGGTAAACCACAAAAAAAAACTACTGAAGTATTCCAAATTTTGCATTTAAACGAAAGAAATCCAAAATGAACTTTGAAAAAATCACGAGAATTTAACGTCGACACCGTAAAGAACAACAAAACACGATTTAAATATTCCAACTCTTGCATTTAATGAAAGAAATCAAACATTAAATTTGAAAAATCAAAAACTCTAACTTTGACAAGGTAAACCACTAGAAAACAGTATAGAAATATTCCGGCTTTTTCCTTTCACTAAAGAAACTCAAAAGGAACTTTGAAAAATAAAGAGAATGTAACTGTGACATGGTAAAGCACAAAAAAACACTACTTAGATATTCAAAATCTTGCATTTCAATGAAATAAATTCAAAATGAACTTTGAAAAATCAAGAGAATGTACTGTGACAAGGTAAACCACGACAAGACACTACTGAAATATTCCAACTCTTGCATTTCAATGTAAGAAATCCAAAATGAACTTTGAAAAATCAAGTGAATGTAACTTTGTCAAGGTAAACCATGACAAAACACTACTGAAATATTCCAACTCTTGCATTTCAATGATAGAAATCCAAAATGAACTTTGAAAAATGAAGAGAATGTAACAGTGTCAAGGTAAACCATGCCAAAACACTACCAAAATATTCCAACTCTTGGTTTTCATGAAAGAAATTCAAAATGAACTTTGAAAAATCAAGAGAATGTAACTGTGACAAGGTAAACCACAACAAAACCATACTGAAATATTCCAACTCTTGCATTTCAACGAAAAAAATCCAAAACGAACTTTGAAAAATTAAGAGAATGTAACTGTGACAAGGTAAAACACGACAAGACACTACTGAAATATTCCAACTCTTGGTTTTCATGAACGAAATTCAAAATGAACTTTGAAAAATCAAGAGAATGTAACTGTGACAAGGTAAACCACAACAAAACACTACTGAAATATTCCAACTCTTGCATTTCAGCGAAAAAAATCCAAAAAGAACTTTGAAAAATCAAGAGAATGTAACTGTGACAAGGTAAACCATGCCAAAACACTACTGAAATATTCCAACTCTTGGTTTTCATGAAAGAAATTCAAAATGAACTTTGAAAAATCAAGAGAATGTAACTGTGACAAGGTAAACCACGACAAAACACTACTGAAATATTCCAACTCTTGCATTTCAACGAAAGAAATTCAAAATGAACTTTGAAAAATCAAGATAATTTAAAAATCCAAAATGAACTTTGAAAAATCAAGAGAATGTAACTGTGACAAGGTAAACCACGACAAACACTACTAAAATATTCCAAATCTTGCATTTCAAGGAAATAAATCCAAAATGAACTTTGAAAAATAAAGAGAATGTAACTGTGACAAGGTAAACCACGACAAAACACTACTGAAATATTTTAACTCTTGCATTTCAACGTAAAAAATACAAAATTAAACATTGAAAAATTAGGAGATTGTAACTTTGACACGGTAAACCATGATCAAGCACTACTGAAATATTCCAAGTCTTGCATCTCACGAAAGAAATTCAAAATCATCTATCAAAAATCAAGAGAATGTAAATGTGACAAGGTAAACCATGCCGAAATACTACTTAAATATTTCAACTCTTGCATTTCACGGAAGAAATCCAAAATGAAATTATCAAAATAAAGAGAATGTAAGAGTGAAATTTTAAACGATAACAAAGCACTGCTGAAATGTTCAAACTCATTCAGTTCAACGAAGGAAATTCAAAAAGGAATTTTGAAAATCAATAGAATGTAAGTGTGACAATGTAATATAAGACAAGAAACTACTGAAATAATTCAACTCTTGCATTTCAACGAAACAAATCCAAAACAAAATTTGCAAAATCAAGAGAATGTAACTCGGACAAGGTATATCATAGCAAAACACTACTGAAATGTTCCAACTTTTTCATTTCAACGAAAGAAATCCAAAAATGAACTTTGAAAAATCAATAGAATATAAGTTTGAAATGGTAAACCAAGACAAAACACTACTGAAATATTCCAATTCTTGCATTTCAAGGAAAGAAATCCAAAATGAACTTTGAAAATTCAAGAGAATGTGACTGTAACAGGGTAAACCACGACAAAACACTACTGAAACATTCCAACTCTTGCATTTCCCGAAAGAAATTCAAAATCAACTTTGAAAATCAATAGAATGTAACTGTAACAAGGTAAACCATGACAAAACACTACTGAAATATTCCAACTCTTGCATTTCAACGAAAGAAATCCAAAATGAACATTGAAAAATCAAGAGAATATAACTATGACAAGGTAAACCATGACAAAACACTACTGAAATATTCCAACTCTTGCATTTCAAGGAAAGAAAACCCAAATGAGCTTTGAAAAATCAAGAGAATCTAACTGTGACAAGGTAAACCACGATAAAACACTATTGAAATATTCTAACTCTTGCATTTCACGAAATAAATTACATATTAACTTTTGAAAATAAATATACTTTCGCTGTGGAATCATAAAGCACAACTAAACAATACGGAGCTATTACAACTCGTGCATTTAAACGAAATAAAAAAAATATGATACATAAAATATCAAGATACTTTAACAGTGTCTAGATAAAGCACGATGAGACACTACTGAAATATTCCAACTCTTGCATTTCAACGAAAAAAATTCAGAATGAACTTTAAAAAATTAAGAGAATGTAAGTGTGACAAGGTTGAAAATGATAAAACACTAGTGAAATAATCAAACTCTTGCATTTCAACGAAAAAAATCCAACATGAACTTTGAAAAATCCAGAGAATGTAACAGTGACAAGGTAAACCACGACAAAACACTACTGAAATATTCCAACTCTTGCATTTCAATGAAAAAAATGAAAAATGAACTTTGAAAAATCAAGAGAATGTAACTGTGACAAGGTAAACCAGGCCAAAACACTACTGAAATATTCCAACTCTTGGTTTTCATGAAAGAAATTCAAAAAGAACTTTGAAAAATCAAGAGAATGTAACTGTGACAAGGTAAACCACAACAAAACACTACTGAAATATTCCAACTCTTGCATTTCAACGAAGAAAATCCAAAATGAACTTTGAAAAATCAAGAGAATGTAACTGTGACAAGGTAAAGCACAACAAAACACTACTGAAATATTCCAACTTGCATTTCAATTAAATAAATTCAAAATGAACCTTTATAAATCAAGATAATTTAGAATTAAAAAATGAACTTTGAACAGACAAGATGATATGGCGTTGAAAAGTTAAACCATGACAAGACAATATTGAAACAATACAACTCTTGCGTTTCAACGAGTGTAATTCAAAAATGACATTTGGACAATATTATGAATAGAACTTCTTGGTGATTAAGAACGACAAGACACTATTAAAATTTTTAAACACTTGCATTTCAATGAAAGAAACTAGCAATGAATATTAAAAAATTAATAGAATGTAACTGTGACAAGGTAAACCACGACAAAACACTACTGAAATATTCCAGTTCTTGCATTTCAAGGAAAGAAATTAAAAATGAACTTTGAAAAATCAAGAGAATGTAATTGTGACAGGGTAAACCACGACAAAAGACTACTGAAATATTCCAAATCTTGCATTTCACGAAAGAAAATCAAAATCAACTTTGGAAAATCGATAGAATGTAATTGTGACAAGTTAAACCACGACAAAACACTATTGAAATATTCTAACTCTTGCATTTCAAGGAATGAAATCCAAAATGAGATTTGAAAAAATCAATAGAATGTAACTGTGATAAGGTAAAGCACAACAAAACACGATTGAAATATTCCAACTCTTGCCTTTCACGAAGGAAATTCAAAATGAACTTTGAAAAAATCAAGAGAATGTAACTGTGACAAGTTAAACCATTATAAAACACTATTTAAATATTCTAGCTTATGCCTTTCACTAAAGAAACTCATAAGAAACTTTGAATAATCAAGAGAATGTATCTGTGACATGGTAAAGCACAACAATACACTACTGAAATATTCCAACTATTGCATTTCAACGAAAGAAATTCAAGATGAACTTTGAAAAATCAAGAGAATGTAACTGTGACAAGGTAAACCACGACAAAACACTACTGAAATATTCCAACTCTTGCATTTCAATGATAAAAATTCAAAATGAACTTTGAAAAATCAAGAGAATGAAACTGTGGCAAGGTAAACCACACCAAAACCCTACTGAAATATTTAATCTCTTGCATTTAACGAAAGAAATCCAAAAATGAACTTTGAAAAATCAAGAGAATATAACTGTGACAAGGTAAAGCATAACAAAACACTACTGAAATGTTCCAAATTTTGCAGTTCAACGAAAGAAATTCAAAATGAACTTTGAAAAAATAAAGAGAATGTAACTGCGACACGGTAAAGCACAACAAAACACGATTTAAATATTCCAACTCTTGCATTTAACGAAAGAAATCAAACATTAAATTTGAAAAATCAAGAGAATGAAACTTTGACAAGGTAAACCACGATAAAACACTATAGAAATATTCCGGCTTTTTCCTTTCATGAAAGAAACTCAAAAGGAACTTTGAAAAATCAAGAGAATGTCACTGTGACATGGTAAAGCACCAAAAAAACACTACTGAAATATTCCAACTCTTGCATTTCAACGAAAGAAATTCAAGATGAACTTTGAAAAATCAAGAGAATGTAACTGTGACAAGGTAAACCACGACAAAACACTACTGAAATATTCCAACTCTTGCATTTCAATGTAAGAAATCAAAAATGAACTTTGAACAGTGAAGAGAATGTCACAGTGACAAGGTAAACCATGACAAAACACTATTGAAATATTCCAACTCTTGCATTTCACGATATAAATCAAAAATTAACTAATAAAAATGAAGCTAATGTAATTGTGAAAAGGTAGGCAATGAAGAAATACTACTTAAATATTCAGACTCTTTTTTTTCAGTAAAGAAATTCAAAATGAACATTGAAAAATCAAGAGAATGTAACTTTGAAATGGTAAAGCACAACAAAACACTAATGAAATATTCCAACTCTGGCGTTTCAGTGAAAGAAATCCAAAACGAACTTTGAAAAAGCAAGAGAATGTAACTGTGACAAGGTAAAACATGACAAGATACTACTGAAATATTCCAACTCTTGCATTTCAACGAAAGAAATCCAAAAATGAACTTTGAAAAATCAAGAGAATTTAAAAATCCAAAATGAACTTTGAAAAATCAAGCGAATGTAACTGTGACAAGGTAAACCACGACAAAACACTACTGAAATATTTCAACTCTTGCATTTCAAGGAAAGAAATCCAAAATGAACTTTGAAAAATCAAGAGAATGTAACTGTGACAAGGTAAACCACGACCTAATACTACTGAATATTCCAACTCTTGCGTTTAAACAAAAGAAATCCAAAAATGAACTTTAACAAATCAAGAGAATGTAACTGTGATAAGGTAAAGCACGACAAAACACTACTGAAATATTCCAACTCTTGCATTTTCAACGAAAGAAATCCAAAGTAAACTTTGATTAATCAAGGGAATTTGACTGTTTCAAGTTAAATCACTACAAAAGACTACTGAAACATTCCAAATCTTGAATTTGACGACAGAAATACAAAATCAAATTTGAAAATTCAATAGAATGTAACTGTAACAAGGTAAACCACGACAAAAAGCTACTTAAATATTACAATTCTCGCATTTCAACGAAAGAAATTCAAAAAGAACTTTGGAAAATTAAGAGAATTTAACTGTGACAAGGTAAACCACGAAAAAACACTACTGAAATAATCCAACTCTTGCATTTCAATGAAAGAAATTCAAAATGAACTTTGAAAAATCAAGAGAATGTAAAAATCCAAAATGAACTCTGAAAAAAAAATAATTAATGTAATTATGTAAATTAATTAATAATAAATTAATTTATGTAAATTATTTAAACAAATTAAATAAATTAATTTATGTAAATTAATTAAACAAATTAATTTACAGACAGAATTTCTAAATTTCAAACAAAGGAAACGAATCACTACCATGAAAACATCACGCACTTTGAACAGAGATCAGCACGAATTTTTCACGGTAGTTGAATCCGGTCAATACACTGTCTGCTTGTATTGGCGGTAGTACTGTCCGCTACTTACCATTATAGCTATATGGTGAGACTGTCTGCTTGTAATCGTTATAGCTATATGGGGGGGACTGTCTGCTTGAAACTGTTATAGCTATACTACTCTTTTAACCCCAAAACATATAAAAATAAAGTGGTTCGTCTCGACAACTCACTTAGAATATTTGGTTGAAATTGTTTGTTTCTGTATCTGTGCACAAAACACTATTACGATATAAACATTATATAAACTTGTTTCTAGTGTGTCGATAAATACTTGTCTGAACGCTTAATTACAGGCAGAGAGATCTCTAATGATACTTTGACAATTATTTACTTACGTGGATTTCAAAATTCAATCAATGAATAGTAAAACTTTCTAAAGACAATTAAACACAGCTGTATCATTATTGATTTATTAGTAAAAAAGGGCGATGTTTTTGAATGGCATGAGACTTATATGAAACTTTAAGCTATGAGGACCTCAATGCAGAAAAAAATGTTGCTTCCCTTGTAATGCAGCCCAACAAGGACAAGAAAAGTGCCAAAAGCCTTTTTACCACCCTCTTCAAATGGAAAGGGCTAATAAATTAATGCTCTAATGTATAATCAGTCCCTCGGTACTTTTTCAAAGGTATATCTCATGAAAGAGCTCAAAACTTAAAAAATCGGGAGAGGACTCATTCGACAGCAAATTGAAAGCTCTTGTGCTCTTATTAAAAGCCAAATGCAACTGGAGGCCAGTCAGCCTCCCTCTCGATTCAATATCTGCTATCTTGCTCTCCTTTAACCCTTCTGATATCGAATCAAATTTTAAAATATCTTTTTTGTTTAAAAATTTTTAAATGTCAAATTTTGAAAGTCTGCCCTCGGAGTTGACATCATCTCCCAGCCCCAATGTTAAATTTTATCTTACCTTGCTACTATAGATGAACACCCCAAAATGTAAAAAATTAAATAAAACAAAAATGTAAAAAAAACATTATGAGGTATTCCAGATCACATATTCTGGCTATGCTTGGTAGAATATATCAAAATTCACTCTTATTTCATTATATTTATTTGTATTACTTTCTCTGTGGCTGCTCAATTATGCATTTTAGGGGGAATTTCCCCCGCCACTGTCTACGGTAACGTTTCAGTTTTATCGCAAGGCTTAAAAATTGTCACAATGCGATAAAAGTATAACTCAAAATAAAACATATAAAATAATATAAACACTGAACATGGAAAAATTAATCCAAATTCGCATATTATGAATTGTGATCATCCAAATCACGGGCCAGGGGGCTCACCATTGCCCATCTATGTTATCAATCCTGCAGTAATTAAAAGAAGTATTTTAACGTCTTCCAGAAATCGAGCGGTCCAAAATTCTACAGCCCAAAGGGTGTCTAATCTCCTAAATCGGGAACAGGGGAGATAAGTGAAGTTCCGCCCCTGTATTGGTCTCCAAACTTATCCTCCCCCCTCCACTATCTAAGCTAAGATTTTCTTCTTTATGACAACTACGCTATAGGGGGACCCCCCCCCCACAAAAATAACTTTAATAAGGAAAATTGTTGTAATCAAACAGTTCGTGGTAAAGAACTGTAAGTAAGGAGCGACCCGGCTAAATAGTGACCGAAACTCTCAAAAACGAAATTTTTATACCAATATATACATCAAAAGAATTGAATTTTTTATGCTGATCTTGAATGTATGAGTTTCATTAAGTTTAGTCCTACCCATCAAAAGCTGGGTCTGAAAAAAGGGGGAAATATCCCATAAAATTCATAGAATAATGAAAATCACACCATCAGATTCAGCGTATCAGAGAACCCTACTGTAGAGATTTCAAGCTCCTATTTGCAAAAAATTGGAATTTTGTATTTTTTGCCAGAAGAAAGATCGCGGGTGCGTGTTTTTTTGTTTGTGTGTTTGTTTTGTTTTTTTTTCCAAGGGGTGATCGTATCGACCCAGTGGTCCTAGAACATCGTGAGTGGGTTCATTTGAATATAAATTAAAAGTTCTACTGCCCTTTTTAAGTGACCAAAAAGATTGGAGGGCAGCCTGGCCCCTCCTCCACCCCTTTTTCCCCAAATTCGCCCGATTAAATTAGCCATGTTGTTTAGCATGGTCGAAAAGTATAATAACTATGTTTTTGAGGATGACTTAATACCCCGCAGTCCCCGGGGGAAGGGCTGCAAGTTATGAACTTTGCCCAATTTTTACATATAGTATTGGTTATTGGAAGATATACAGACATTTTCAGGGAGATGTCTCTGGTTGGGGGGTCGGGGGTTATGTGGGAGGATCTTTCCACGGAGGAAGTTTTCATGGGGAAGGGATATTGCTATGAAGGAAGGGCTGGATTTCTCAGCAAGTTAAATAAAAAATGAAGTTTTTCCAGCTGAAAATAAGGTACAGCATTAAAACTTAAAGCGAACAGAAGTTATTACGTATATGAGGGGGTTCACCCCCTAGTCAATACCTTGCTGTTCACGCTAAAGTTTTTTTTAGTACTTTCATAAGAGATATTCATTCTAATTAACCGGCTTTTGGGATTAAGGGGTCATTATTAGAGAATTGGAACAAAATTCGAACTTTAGCGTAAAGATCTAGGTGTTGACAAGGGGGCAAACCCCCTAATATGCGTAATAAAAATATATGAATAATGAAGTTCGTTACGTAAGTTAATACGTAAGTTACGTATATTTGTTAGTAACAAAAACGTTCGTAAATAAATTTAAATGTTCTAGCGCCCTTTTTAAGTAATTAAAAAAAATTGGACGGCAATTATGCCCCCTCCTCCACCCCTTTTTCTCAAAATCGTCCAATAAAAATTGTGAGAGGTTATTTAGCCAAAAAAAAATTAAAACTAATATGGAAGTTTCGTTTTAATTACTCATGTACGGTGAGCCAAAATCAAAACCCGCATTTAATAAAGAATGTTCAGAAGTTAAATAAAAAAACAAGTTTTTCAGCTGAAAGTAAGGAGCAAAATTAAAACTTAAAACGAACAGAAATTATTCCGTATATGAAAGGGGCTATCCCCTCCTCAACGTCTCACTCTTTACTCTAAAGTTTGACTGTTTCTCACAACTCTATTTTTTGAAACAATAAAAAACTTTAGCATAAAGAGCGAGGCGTTGAGGAGGGGACAGCCCCTTTCATATACGGAATAATTTCTGTTCGTTTGTAGTAGTAATGTCACTCCTTACTTTCAGTTAAAAAAAACTTTTTTTTATTTATAGCTAGAATAAAGTTAATAAGGTTAGCAATAAAGTTAATAAGAACTAGCTAAAGAATTGGCTATCGAATTATCCCAGAATTTCTCCAAACTGAAAATGCTACAATACTCAAAATTACTGCCATACTTAAAATAAGATTAAAATACATACTTTGCAGTAGATGCTAATTTCTTTTTGCACAAAAAATCCGAGAGTGGTGAAATCAAAATAATTTTGTTGTCTTAGAGTAAATCATTGAAATAGTCTAACCACTCTTTTTCGAAGCTGTTCTTTCATTCTATTCAATGTTGTGTAATAAATAAAGTTTTATATATCAGAGGCATGTATTCACTTTGCCTATCGTAAAGGTCATACGGCTTCAACGCTATCTTATCATTAATTAAAAATACCTTGCATAAAAATAGTTTTTTAAGAAAAGTAAAGAGCCATATTAAAGAGCCTATTATAGTTAAAACTCAAAAAGACCAGAAATTACTGTTAAAGAATAAACTAAACCCCAAACGAATAGAACTAAAAATTAACTATCTTACAAACATAAAGATAACAGGCGCAAACATAAATAATGAATAAATCTTAAATAAAGCTTCAATATTTTTTTCCCCCATAGGTGCTTCATATACAAGGGGTGGTGTAATAAAACTCGGAGGGGCTCATTAAATTGTAAATAATAATTTCTAGTGCCCTCTTTAAGAGTCGAATATAATCGGAGGTCATCAAACCCATGAACGTACTCAGGGGGGCCTCCGGGCCTGTCTCCCCGGAAATCTCATGATTTTTGTTTTTTCTCACATTTTTCTAATACTTCTCACGGAATAAGAGATTTGAAGAAGGTACGCCCAAACCGACTTTCTTCGTACTTTTCTACCAATCCCCCCTCTCCTTCACGTCTTTGTTCCCCAAATGCAGCCAATCAAAATTGTGAAATGGCAATTATGTCCAAAATACTCAAATGGTGAAACAATTAAAATAATTATGCCTCTGGGGTTAACAAAACCTCCCACTTCCCCCAGGGCAAGGGCTTTAAGCTATGCAAGCTGTCCATTGTTATGCATATTGCTACTTTGATACCTTGTTTACTTTGATACTTTCTTTACTTTGTTATTTTTTACTTTGAAATTGTTTCTTTGATACTAGTTTTGATACTTTGATGAGCATTCAATGTTGAAAAAAAGTTTGATTTTGAAATAAGAAATTTTTAAATACTTGAAACTTTTTGCAATCAAAAAGGAACAAAATTAAACGCCAATGACGCAGTAGGTTTTAGATTTTTATAGTGAGAGAAGAAGGCGATACCTAAACACTTGTTTATAGTGGTTTTGTTCGTTTGAAGCTTGATTTGCATATTCAATTTAAGTTTCACTCATTTTAGATTTATTTATTCATTTATATTATTATCTATTGTATGTTTGATACATTGATTGTTTATTTAATTTGTGTTCGTTTTGGGTTTAATTATACTTCAATAGCAAAATATTTTTTCCCATTTTAAGCTTGATTTGCACATTCAATTTAAGTATTACTCGCTTTAAGATTTATTTATTTATTTAAATTATTACTTGTTGTATGGTTTTGCTATGATTGATTTTTTAATTTCTGTTCGTTTCGAGTTTCAGTTATTCTTTAATAGTAATTCTGGTCGTTTTGACTTTCAATTTGAACAGGTATTTGTATCTGTTGATCTTAAGTTGAAACTGCCTTTACTTTTCTTGAAAAACTTCTTTTTCAAAAAGTTTTTTTTTCAATTAATAATTCAGTAACAACCATTAATGTTCCGATACCTATGCCTCTGAAATATCTAAAGTATACATTGGTAAACTTTATTCTTTAGTTTAAAGTCATAGGGTCGCAAATCAGCAATTTCAGTTGAATTAAAAAATTCTGTTGTGAATTAAATTCCTTCTTCCCGTCTATCGTTTACAGACGTTAAAATAACACGTTCCTTGTTCAACTGTGATTACTGAAATATCGGAATTGCGCGGTAGCATAATTACCGTGTTATTCTTCAGTCTTCATTCAGATTTTTGTTTGCAATTCAGAGTTATTTGTTGCGGTTTCTTGTTCCATGCCTTTTTCTTTAGCTTTATGGAGTAATTTTCCGTCTTGTCAAATTTTTCACGCATCATAGATGCTAAAAATTAAATCCTTCTTCCTGTTTGTCTATCCCAGAGTCACGCGAGCTAAACTAACACGCTCTTTAATTCCATTATAATCTTGTTTTATCTTCTAACAGCAGATTTCGTTGTGCAACGTTTTCTTTTGCAATTTATATGATTTTTGCCTTTTCTTGTTCCATGCCTTTTTCTTTAGTTTTTCAGAGTCATATGTCGTATTATGTAATTTTTTGTACATTATAAATTCTAACAAAGATACAACACCCCTGGGGGGGGGGGAATTATGTAATGTTTTGTCTTGAAATGCATATAAATATGACATCACTTACATCAATTTTGTTTTTCAGAAATTAAGGCTCTAAACGATTTTTTGAAACTCGTGACTTGTCTAAATCGTTTTTTCAGGCCAGGAAATCCCAGGGGGGCCAATTTAAGAAAAAATATATGGAGCCGTTTTCAAGAACAAAATTATAAATATATAAATACATACATATACAGTTGCTCGTTTAAAAATTCAAGATGTAGGGGAGACCCGCCCACGTTCATCACTTTTTTAGAAAATAATTTTTTTCTACTATGCTTGTCAACCTACAGTAAACTTTTTCCCACCAAAATTTACCTACACATTCAGGACATCAAGCAAAATTTTGATATTTTTTTAGCCTATCAGTTATAGCCATAATTCAAAGAACAATGACCTTGGTCAGATATGACGAACCTGTACGACCCCGGTACAGCTTCGCCATCCCCGGTTCTGGTTCGCCAAGCATTGAAAACCACTCTTAAAAAGATCAGAAGAGCCATTCTCATTTAAGAATATGTTTAATACTCATCAGCTATTGGTATAAGAAAATTTAATACAGGTAACTCGTATCACATTTGTCTGATCATTTTATTTTGTATGCGGAAAGATCGACACCAAATGTCAGCTTTTCTGATTGCCTTTTAGTCCCTCCGCATGAGACGGGTTGATCAAGTTTAATTTCCACTGATTGTCTCTCTACAAAAGCCTGTTCATCTGTATAAACAAACTCGTTTGGTTCAACCTTTTTGAGAAATTTGACATCAAGATCATCACCATTGATTTCTAGCACTGACGCAACATAGTATGTTTTCCCACTTCTTTTCCCATCGATTCCAGTGAGAATGAAATCACCGACTGTAATCTCTCTAGATATTTCAGTTTCAGCCTCGACATCGCCAACATTCAGACTCTCGTCACTGCAACAATCAGAATCAACTACAAAATCTTCAGAGCTGCTTTTATACTCAAATGCTTCGCAAAAAAGCTTCCTTTTTGGAAATTTATATTGCTTCGCAACTGTCTTGCTTAGTTTCTTCATTTCTAGCACTTAGTGTTTCTTGTTTTTCTTTTCCACCTCTTGCGGAATTATTTCTTTTACTGGTGTATCTGTTAGGATGTCTGCTTTCTTTCTATTTGCAGTTCTTCTTTTTTGATTCCTGGGAAATCCTTTTAGCACTGGGAAAAGATCTATAATTTCTGAATAGCTATCGTTAACAGAACCAGACATTGTAGCAGGCAGCTGTTCTGGACTCGAGTTTCTCAGGGGTGGTTCACTTGCACATGGTGCTTCTGAATATCGCGTAGAGTTACCTTCTGAGCTGAAAGGGGCCAGTGGTGGTACTTCTGGTCTATCGGAAACGGATGAACTTAGGTATTCGTGGTCTTTAAAAATTTCTGGGTTGAATGGATGAATTCCTGTGCAGCGGAACCCGCTGATTATGCTTTCTTGAGTAACAGCCTTGAAGTAAGATGAGCCAAGAATTTCTGCAACATTAGCAATGGCTATGGTTTTGCATTTGTTTCTGCTCATTAAAACTGCGGCTTTTCGATTGTAGTATGCCTTAATCGGAAACATAACAGAGCGATCCAGAGACTGCAGTTTATGAGTCGTATGTGGGGGCACGGTTAAAAGATTAACACCGTTCTCCTTAGCCAGCTCATGCAGATCGCTAGAATATCTGGTAATATGATTGTCCAAAATAAGAAGAACTGGTTTTGATTTTGTTGGTTTTACTTGACTAATAAAGTGGTTCAGCCAAATGACAAAGAGCTCGGTCGTCATCCATCCAGAAGCTTTTTCATTTCCGAATCCAATGGTCCCTGGTGGAGCTCCCTTTAGTAGGATATCAGGGCATATTTTTCTGTGAAAAATCATCATTGGAGGAACTGTATTTCCAATAGCGCTAACACAGATACAAAGCGTGATATTCTGCCCTCTTTCGCCAGACGTTACCTTTCCGACTTGCCTTTGGCCCTTTTCAGCAATGACATAATGCCTGGCTTGTGAACAGTCGATAATCCTGTCTCATCGACGTTCCAAATATTTTCTGGGCTAAAGCAGTGACGATCGTATAGAGTCCGAAGATTGTTAAAGAACTGCTGAACTGTAAAGCGGTTGAAGGCAGTAGGCCTAGCCCTTCCCAGTCTGGTAGCTTCTGCCTGTCGGATTGTAAGCTCGGGGTGTCGCTGCATAAACCCCCGATACCAATCCTCTCCCGCAGCTTGATTTTTCTCACCACAAGTTCATGAATCTGGAATTTTAAGCTGCTTCGACGTGGCGTATTTGTAACAAAATTGACGTAGCTCGAGTGGTGATAGTCCATAATGCATATGGCATATTATTTGCAGGTATTTGACAAGAGCCCGTTCTTGTTCGTCGGTAAAAATTCTACGAGTGGCGTATCGTGGTGAAAAAAAAGAGTGGCAAACCTCTAACCTCCAGCCCGTTCTTGCTGATTCTTTTCACATACTCTCGTAAGATTGCACAAGGAGTCTGGTATTTTATCTAAGCTTGAGCCTTTGAAACGTGCGTCTCAATGACTTTGAGCGCAGCTTCACGAAGTAGTGGTGGTTCAGACGTACCTTTTTTCCTTTTTGTAGTTGTCTTTAGCCCTTATTCGACGTCTGACGACGAAATAAAATATACAGTTAATAAAATACAGAATAGTGCACCAATATGCTTGATGTAACATTGAAGACTTTTGCAGAAGAAGTTTAGCCTACATGTCCAGTCTTAAATTTTTCAAAGTTTTCAGCCTTGTCTTTTGTCATGATGTATAACCTACTTATTTTGGCAATGAAACAAGATTGACTACTTCAAACTTTTAGAATATCTTAGTTGGATTGCCAAGTTTGTTTTTATCAGAAATATGATGTGTTCTGAACTTGAAAGATCAAATAAAATTTCAAGAGGTCTTTTTTACGTAGTAACCTCAAGGTAATACGTTTTGTATCAATATTCTTTGTCGAATGTTACATCAACATAACAAACTCTTAAATTTCGAATCAATGTCGCAACTTCTGGGCATGCAAATCGACTCGATCCAATTGTTTTTATCCTATTATTATTGCCAGTAACAACTCTTCATTTAGATGGGCTAGTAAAATACAGAATATTACTAGTAAAATACACAATATTTCTGAAAAATACAGAACTAGTAAAATACAGAATAGTACAACAACACATAACAAAATACTACACTGAAAACAAAATGACAACTCACCAGCCCAGGTTCACCAGCCATGGGTCGCTAGACCAGTGGCTGGTGACCCTGAGTAGGATATTTGTGGTAAACGTGGGCAAAGGGTCATCTACATGAAGTTTTGATCTAATCAGTAACTCTTGATTGATGGCGCCAAATGCTTTTTAGGAGAGTGGAATCATAAACTGAGAGATATATTAGGTAATAGACAATTACCAAATCTTTTAAAATAGCTCTTGAATAGCTTTTTTTCTAAGACATAAAATATAGCATTCTGCAGGAAAAAGATATACCAATTATTAAAAAAATTTACTTACAACTGAAGGCAAATTCTCTGCACTAATAAAGTATCGCTAGTAGATGGCTCTTCCATTGGCAAAGTTTCCTGGGTTTTGAACACTATGTGTTCGAGTAATTTTGAAATGACGAACCTGGACCGTGGTGAAGGTGAGCTGGTCTCCCCTATTGTCAGGTGCCCGAGTTTCGCTTCCGGGAACCCAATCCTTCACAGAACCCCACATTTTATAGATTTTGCATTCTCCTGTTTTGTTCTTTTTGTGATCTTTTCTGTCACTTCTCTTCTTACCACATAATTTGTTGGTTGAAATCTTCGTTTGTGATTTGTTGTTATACTTGTTGTCGCAAGTCATCTAACCGGGAATCTTGTTGTGATTCATTTTTGTCCATCATTACATCTGACACTTTTTCCTTGCCTTGTGCTTTAGCTGTTCGGATTCATTCATTATCTAGTAAATACAGGCTTTTTCAGATCAAGGTAAAGGCATCGAAACCTAAAAGAAAAAAAAAACAGAGAATTTGTTCTTCATTTGAGGGAAACTCTCCCCTCCTTAACTTCATCAAGCTACGCTAAAGTTTGATTCTTTGTCCCAAATACTTTAAGAATGACTTCCCAATCATAGGGATAATTGGAATGAGATAAAATTATCTTTCATGATACATCAAAAATCGAAGAGATTTTTGATGTGCATTTGTATTAAATAATAAAATGTTCAGTTCAAATGTTTAATAAGCCAATCGGTAAGTAATACACAAATACCCATTAACTATATTAGCTGCCCTAATAAATACTTTCAGTATAGCATTATAAATTTTTAGCGCAAACAACCAGGGCTTAAGAAGGGATAACCCCCTTGAAACAAAGGAATACTTCCCATTTGTTCTAAATTTTGGTGTTACTCTTTGATTTCGTTAACGGAAACCAGCTTTTTTAGCAATTTAGTTTATAGATAAAGGGTTAGATAGATAATAAAGTTACATAAAGTTATAGATAAAGTTACATATAATTAGCATAAATATTTTATTGTACTTACTTGTACTTGTTGCACGTTCAACCCGCATCCAGGCTCATCGTGGAGCCCAGCAGACGACGACATGTCTTCTGTCAGACATTTTGCTATAGGGTGTCAGGCTCTTTTATCTCACGCACTGACGATCCCAACGATCGTCATGGCCGTACGATGGCGGTATTTTCTGAACCCTCCGATTGGCTCCATACCAAACTTCACTGCCGTGTAAGAGATTCGGAAATAAACAATTTGCTGGTTCTTCATCAAGATCGCAATACTCATTGAGGGTGTCCCACCTTCCAATTTAGTAAGTTCTTATGCTAAGAAATTTGATGTGCTAAATTAAACGTAATAATTTTGTGCATTCAGGATCAGCAAAAAAAAAACTAGATTTCCTTCATTTTTATCTATATTCTGTTTTTAAATACTGGTTTTTAAAGTTTCGGTTGCTGTTTCCATTGTTTACTCTTTACTTTTTGTTAATTATAAAGAGTGGTTTGGAAAATTGTCTACAATTATATGCAATTTTCTTATTATTTTAGATGGAACATATAGTTGAGAGAATGCAGGATGAAAATAATGGAGTTCCCGTAAAAACTGTGAAGAACTTTATGACAAAAGTGCCATCAGTATTCACAGGTAAGTCTCTCCTTCAACTCAAGGAAAGCTCAGTTCATAGCCAATAGGCTACGCTATATAAAAGTATTTTAGTTTATAAGGTATTTTCTTTTATTGGTCTTCTTTATTTTTTCTTAAGCAATGCTAGATGTTATAAAATACCTGAAAAGCAGAATGAATCATAGCAGATGTTATGTGAAATTAATTTTAAAACATATTTTCGGAAAAAGAAGTTTTTTAAAGAAAAGTAAAGGCGCATATTAAGACTTAAGACGAGTAGGAATAAAGTCCTATAATTATTTAAACAAAAAATTACTATCAAACAATCAGTTAAACCCGAAACGAACAAAGATTAGAATAATTAGTCACATCAAACGAAAGACAGCAGACACTGGTATAGATGAAATGATAAATCCTAAAACGAGTTGAAATTAAAATGGATACTCAAATTAAAGTCAAAACGAACGAAAATTGTTTTGTTGAAAACTGTTTGTATTTTGAACAGAGTGCTCAGTTTTTCAAAACATCTATGTAAAATAACAAATAAATCATTATGATAATCATGATGACCAGAAAGAACTGAAGAAAGTACAATGTGTGTTGAATATACATATATTGATATTAATTCTTGGAAATCTCAGCAATTCAAGACTCAATGTTTCATTTAACAGTATTGATTTTAAATTTCATATCATAATTATGAGAGAATGCATATAATTATAAGAATAATTATATAATTGTAATAATATAGCTCTTTATATTTTCTGGCAAAATTTTTGAAGGGCTTTTGTTTAATGATTTGCTGGTCGTTTTTGATTGCCAAATATTTATTGTTTGCTAGTATGGTTAGTGTTTCTCCACTTTTTCAGGTTTTCGGCTTAAGAATTCAAATATCGGATCCTAATTTAAACTTTTAAGTTGAATAAGTTGACTTTGGTGCTGTCTTTGATTGTATTCAGTGAAAGTATTGCATACAATCCGTTCAATTTGAAAATAAGGTTAGGAAATCAAGGTTTGAAAATAAGATTTTGATTCAACTGTAATTTTGAAATAATATGCTCGAAGGAATCCTCCTCGGAGAACGTACTATATATTAAATAAATGTGAAAATGGGATAAGAAAATGAATATACATCACAGGCATCACTCAACTCTCTTTATTTTGACTCTTAAAACTCTTATTTTCGAATTTGACGTGAGCGTTTTGGGGTGTGGAAAAGATGCCGTTCAGACAACCTGGATGTACGTTTTTTGTTTTGATTGACATTAACATCCTTCTCAAAATTCTCTGAAAGTTCAAACTTACTACCCTAGTCATTCTTAAGATGTTTCAAATACGCTTTTTTGACTAATTGGATGTAAAAAGTGTCTTTTTTTTTTTTTAACATCCCCCTCAACATTTTTTGAAAAATTTTTACTTAGTTACTACACAACTAATGAGATACTGCAGACACCACTTCGACAACTTGGAATGACATAGTATCTTTTGATTTAGTTCAACATCTTCCTCTGAATTTCCTGAAAGTTTCAAATTCTGAAACTTTAACAATTTATGCCTTTTTGACAATCGGAATTCACAAAGTATCTTTTGACTGAGTTAAACATCCTCCTCAACATTCTCTGAAAGTTCCAACTTAATGTAATTAACTTTTCCTGAAAAATTTCAGACATACTATTTCAACAACATGGATGCAGACGGTGTCTTTTGATTTAGTTCAACATGCCAAATAACAATTCCTAACAGTTTGAGCTTTATCATTAAAACCGTTCCTTAGATATTGCAGCTATACCGTTTTTAAAACTCCGATCCACATCGTGTCTACAAGTTCAACATCTCCCTTAATATTCGGTGAAAGTTTCAACTCGATACCCTTAATTGTTCTTGAGAGGTTGAAGATAATAATGTTTTGACAATTTGGATGCATATAGTAATTTGGTTTAGTTTAATATCACCTTAAGAATTCCCTAAGAGTGTCAACCTAATACCTACAGCTAGCCCTGAAATCAGTAGAACTCACATGAATTTTTATGACCAATATAAGGGTCGGATATTTTTGGGACAGAGGAGGGGGAAGGGGTGGTTCAAATTGGATATACCACCTTCCTGTATATGGTCTTGGGATTAACCTAATTTTTAAACAGTATTAATTTTATATGGTCTTTAGAATAAAATTTACCACATCAACTGTAAAATTGCGGTGTTATTTTATGGAAGACTTTTTGGATAAAAGTAGAGGGTTTTAAAAGTTTTTAACAAAATAACCTAGAATTTTCTATAAATTAGTGTTGGAGACTTCATTAAATTATCACCCGGGATTGAATTGGCTCCTTCCCTATCTGTCTTCTTTCTCCGTTGAAAACACAAAAACACACAGCTTACCGGTCGCATACACTTTGGATCGGATGGAGCTAATTTGATTGGAAGTCGGAAGTTTTAGTGCCCTTTTTAAGAGTCAAAAGTGAATGGAGGGTAACCAGCTCTATCCTCAAGCCTGTCATTCCCCAAAAATACATCTGATCAAAGTTTTAAAACATGTATTTTTTCAGTAATGTTGAAATGTTGGGGATGTCGACCCACCCAAAGTCCTCAGAGCAACAGCTGTATGTTAGACAATTTGTTCATTATTTACATATAGTATATGTTATTGAGAAAGGTATGCATGTTTAAACTTTACTTTCCAAGACGACGAATGACACTCAGGTGATCCTTTTAGAAAATTTTAAGGGGAGTATTTAACCAAATCAAAAAATGGTATGTGTATAAGGATTGTATTGTAAAGGGCGTAACTCAGGAATGACTTGAATATATTAATTTCGAGCTTCTAGGAAATGATAAGGGAGACAATCAAAAAGGTCATATCTGCTTGCCACTAATGCTACTACAACTACCACCACAACTACTACCACGCTATTCAATTTATTATATTGAGGAGAAATAAGAACTAAATCTAAACACGCATATGGCATGCACATTTTCAAGAGAGAGTATCTCAAGAACTGACTTGGGTATGAAGTTGTAACTTTCAGAGAATTCTTAAAGGGAAACATCATCTGACCAAAAGGCAATGCGTGCACACTACTACTAATACTATTATCACTGCTATATTTAGTGTTACTACTACCACTTCAACTACGACCTCTATTGCAACTACTTGTAAGTCTAAGAGTATTGAGATGAAAGTTTCAAGAAGTATATGAACATACAAGTTATCAAAAAGACAAATCAGCAATGTCACAGCAGTGACTAATTGTATTAAGTTTAAACTTCCAGGACTCGATGAGAGGAATGCTCCACTGACCAAAAGGCAATACGTTAATATTACTATTGCTACTAGTGCTACCGCTAGTACTATTAATACTATTATTAGGAATATCCGTACTACCAATGTGATACCATTAAAACTATGCCTAAGGTTATGAAGGTAAATTTTTCAAGGAAGTTTGTGGAGGGAAGGTGAACTGAATCACAACATGCCTTCAGTATGCAGGTTGCCAAAAGGGCGTAACATCAATATATTAGGAACAGTTTGGTGTGCGATGTTAAAACTAACAGGCCTTGTTGTGGGGTATGTTAATCTAAACCAAAGAAAATATTTGCACCCTAATGCTAATGCTTCTATTGAAATTACTACCACTGCTACTATCATTGCTACATCTACTACTACTACTGTCACTAAAGATACGGCTACGACTTTTAATTTTACTGCTACTACCACTACTGCTATTAGAATTAAGGGTATTAAGGTGAAAAAGCATTGATATATTGAAACTGTATGAAACAAAATCGAAACACGCTATGCCAACACAGGTTGTCAAGAGGCCCTACCAGAAAGGCTTCAGGAACGGTTGATGGTATTAAGTTGAAACTTTCAGCGTGTCTTGAAGGGGATGTTGAAGAAACCAAAGCTGCTATGCGCATACTGCTACTTTTGCTACTACATCTATTGCTACTACACAAGCTAAGGGCATTAAGGTGAAGCTTTGAAGGAATATTTAGGTGGGTGTTGAACTAAATCAAAACAAACGATTAACGTGGGGAATTTCAAAAAGTTGACAAAGCAATATCTTAAGAACCACACACATTATTAAGTTAGGCCTTTTAGGGTAGGTTGGAATGGATTTTGAACTAGCCAGAAAGCACTATACGTATACCGTTATTACTATTACTGTTACAGTGACTTTCGACACTAAGGGTATTAAGGTGAAACTTTTAGGGAACGTTTAGGGGGAGTTTCAATGAAATTAAAAAACTGTATGCATGCAGGTTTTCAAAATGGCATATAAGCAATATCATGGGAAGCACCAGTTTATAATACCTAGAAATATCACTGAAACTTTTGAAAGAGCTGATTTGATTCAAAATTAAAAATCCTAGTAACCTTTTTAAGAGTAAGAAAAGATTGGAGGGCAAGTAGCTCTTCTCCCAAGCCCATTCTGTATCCAAATATATCCAGTCAAAATTTTGAGAGGGTCATTTTGTTCAGAATAGTAGAACGGTCCAGCAACTATGTCTTTTGGGATATTGGACATGCCAACTACTACTTACTACTACTAACAACTCACCGTAGCACCAAGCCGCCTAAGGAAAACACAACTACGCACGCTTCTCATCCATCCCAGTCTATTCAAAGCCTCCCTCTTTACACCCTCCCAAGAAGTTCCTATTTCCTCTAAATCTCATTTTATGACATCCTCACACCCCAACCGCGGAAGACTTGCTTTCCCTTTAGCCCCAGACGGTTGGCCGAAAAGGACAATCTCTGGCAATCTGTCCTCCTTCATCCGCAAGACGTGCCCTAGATATCGCAAGATTTCTCTCATTATAGCCCTAGAAAGCGGGATTGAACCACACTTTTCGTACAGCCTACTGTTTGAAATACGGTCAGTCAGTCGGGTACCCAGAACAATCCGTAGGCAATTTCTCTGGAAAACATCTAGCAAATGTTCATCCGCTTTTCGGAGCGCCCATGCTTCAGAGCCATATTTGACCACTGTCATCAATGTAGCTTCCACTATTCTAATCTTGGTTTGCAGACCTATCTTCCTATTCTTCCAATCTTTTTTTTGACTATGATAAACGCCCTAAGCCTCAGCTATTCTACAACATCTTCACATCATACAACATCTTAACATCTTCACTGCGCCCACCGTCTTTATTAGAAATACTACGAAGGTAAGTAAAGCTGTCGACCAGATCAATCTTTTCGTTACCAAACGTCAACTTTTCATCTTCACTTATTCCTAGCCTTAGTGACTTTGTCTTCTTAACATTTATTTTCAAACCTATTCTAGCACCGTGAACTCACAAAACCTCTAAGAGTTAATTCATTTTGTTCATACTTTCATCTAGGATACTTAAATCATCAGCATAATCTTATTCCAGGAGACTTGTTCCTCTCCATTTGATTCTGTGGTCTCCTATTGCCTTTCCTGTGCTTCTTAAGACCAAATCCATCAAAATGATCCATATAGATGGGGATAGAATACAACCCTGATTAACACCTGATTGAATGCGAAACCAGCTGCTAACCTCATTTCCTACCTTAACCGCAGCAGTGTTATCCTCATACATAGCACTAATCACTTTAATGTATTTGTCTGGTACACCATACAAGGATAAAACCTTTGCTAAAGCTCTTCTATCAACAGAGTCGAACGCTTGCTTATAATCTACAAAACTAAGAACCAATGGTGTTTAATAACTCTTTCTCAATTATTAGCCTAAGAGTGTAAATTTGGTCTCTACATCCTCTACCTTTTCTAAAACCGCACTGTTCTTCTCTTAAACCTTTGTCTACAAGCATCTCTCAGTCTAAAAAAGTATCATATTACTAGTAATTTGCGACCTACAGAGACCAGACTAATGCATCGATAATTAACACACTCACTCTTATCACCTTTCTTATACACGGGTTTTATAAAGGCTTTCCTAAAATTGCTACGTACTTCCCCTTTCTGAAAAATCATATTCATAATCTTCAGTAGCTTATTTCTAACCTCAGAGCCGCCATATTTAAGAAACTCATTTACCACGCAATCAGCATCTGGAGCCTTAATTTTTAACCCTTTTAGTACTGCCGCTAATTCTTCCTCACAAAATCAAAATGTATTATGTGTATGGTTGCCAATAAGACACCTAGACAATATATCGAGAACAACTGGAGGTATTAAGTTTAAACTTCGGGGTTACTACTATTACTACTTCTGCTCTTGCTATTTAAATAAATAAAAAGAGTGTAAGGGTATCCAAGTTGTCTAAGAGATTCTACTAAACAATTCTAACTGAAGCATTCTACTTAACAATTTTAGTCGACGATATACGTTTTTAGTGCAGTGTAAATGATAAAAAAAAGTAATACTGAAAAAATAGGTAACATGAAATTTTATTTCAGAAAACAAATATATTTTCTTAGCTTCAGAATAAAATATGGTATGGATGCAACCACTTTTAAAGTACCGACGACATCAAAATGGGAACAATTCTTGCCATCAACCACCAAACCTTATATAGAATCTTTTGGGAATGATAATGTGTTTTATTTTGCCGGGCAACTTCAAGAGGTATAAAATCAAATAAACCAAATGCTATTTGTGTCAAGATTAAAAATTGTTGAAAAAGTTTCTTCAAGAAATAAACAGTAAGCCAAACTATGGATTCTTATTGAAAAAAAATCCTAAAATATACAATTTTTTTTCTATGAAAAAGACTGTCAATAAAAAACAGACATAAATTAATTTCAAAATCTTTATCCACAAAACAAGTTTTTCAAAGAAAAGTTAAGAGCTCCATGAAGTCAAAAATGAGCAAAAATAAAGTCAAGTAATCTTCCAAGGGTAAATCTACCACAAATCAGTGCCAATAAATAAATGGAAGTCGAGACGAACAGGAATAACAATAAATAGCCAAGTCAAACTCAAAACAAACCAAAATTAACATGAGTAGGGCTGATAGCCCCCATACCTTCTCAAGACCAAAAAATAATTTGCACTTGACTGAAAATAAAATAAATTTTAAATATTTTCACTTTTTGACACAATTACTTTAATAAATAAAAATTATTAAAACAAAACCCCTAAGCCTTCCCAAGGCCAGAACATAGTTTGCACTTTACTGAAAAACATACAAATGAATGTGCATTGTCAGTTTAATATACATATACTGATAGTTAGTAATCAGAATGTTAATATTATTTCATTTGTTGAAGTTATAAAAGTAAGAACATTTATATTTTTTTCAGTGAAGTGCAAATTATCTTCTGGCCTTGGGGAGGCATAGGGGTCTTGAGCCCAACTTAAGTTAATTTCTACTCGTTTTGAGCTGGACTGGACTATTTATTTTAATTTCTGATAGTTTTGGGAATCATTTATTTATCGATGCCTATTTGTGGTAGTTTCACGCTTGGTCTACTATTTGATTTGAGTTTTACTCATGTTTAGTTTAAGGGAGTTCTTTAATTTTCTTAGAAAAAGCTGTTTTGTTGATTTTTTTTTTAAATTAATTTATGTTCGTTTTATATTGACATAGTATTTTCAGGGAAAAAGAAAATGATACTTTAAGTCTTTCGTTTTTTTTAAGACTTTATAGTTTGGCCTGCTATTTGTATGCTGGAGAAAAATTTTCAGTAATTCCTAACAACATACACCCTCTTAAAAATCTATAAAAATTTCAAGCCTTCCGATCACTTTTGACTATTAAAAAGGGCACTAGGCCTTTTGATTTCCAACCGAATGAGCCCTTTTTGAGTTTCTACGATAACACTTTCTATTAACACCTTATATGTCCAAGGGCATAAATTACAACCCTTACCCTAAGGGCTGTGAGGGTGGTTGTTATCCTCTAAGACATAATTTCCAGAACTTTCAATTACGTCAAGCAAAATGGCTATCTCAAAATTTTGATTTGATGTGTTTGGGGAAATGGTGGGCGTGAGAGGGGCGTTAGTCGCTCTCCAATCACTTTCAACTATTAAAAAAGGCACTTGCCCTTTCAATTTCCAATCAAAATGAATCCTTTTGAAAATTCTACGACAACGCTTTCAATAAAAACCTTATATACCCCCAGGGCATAACTTACAACCCTTACCCTGAGGACTGGGGGGTTGTCATCCTCAAAGACCTAATTTATAGAACTTTCTACTACGTTGAACACGATGGCTATCCAAAAATTTTCATTGGATGTGTTTGGGGGAATGGTGCGCGTCAGAGGGTGGTTAGTTACCCTCCAATCACTTTCGACTATTAAAAAGGGCACTAGCTCTCTCAATTCCAAATTGAATCAGCCCCTTTTGAAGTTTTTACGACAACTCTATCTCTAAAAACCTTATATGCCCCCAGGGCATAATTTACAGCCTTTGCGCTGGGGGCTCTGGGGGGTTTGTCATCCTTAAATACATAATTTCAAGAACTTTCAACTACGTTGAACAAAATGGCTATCTTTAAACTTTGATTGAATGTGTTTGGGGAAATGGTGGGCGTGAGAGGGGGGTCATTTACTCTCTACTCACTTTCGACTATTCTAAAGGACAATTTCAATTTCCAAACAAATGAGCCCTTTTTGAAATTTCTACAACAACTTTCTATATAAACCTTAAATACCCCCAGGGCATAACTTACAACCCCTGCATTGAGGGATCTGAGGGGGTTATCATCCTAAAAGACCTAAGTTCCAGAACTTTCGACCACTTTTTACAAAATGAATATCTCAAAATGTTGATTGGATGTGTTTGGGGAAATGGTGGGCGTGAGAGGGGGGTTAGTTGCCTTTCAATCACTTTCGCCTATTAAAAGGGCACTAGCCCTTTCAATTTCCAATTGAATGAACCCATTATGATTTTTTTACAACATCGCTTTCTTTGAAAACCTTTTATGCCCCCAGGGCATAACTCACAACCCAGTCCTGAGGGTTGGGGGCAGGGGGGGGGTTATGTTGTCATCCTTAAGGACCTAATTTCAAAAACTTTCACCTACGTTGAATAAAATGGCTATCTAAAAATTTTGATTGGATGTGTTTACGGAAAAGTCGGCTCAATTCCGAATTGAATCAGCCCCTTTTGAAGTTTTTACGACAACTCTATCTCTAAAAACCTTATATGCCCCCAGGGCATAACTTACAGCCTTTGCGCTGGGGGCTCTGGGGGGTTTGTCATCCTTAAATACATAATTTCAAGAACTTTCAACTACGTTGAACAAAATGGCTACCTTTAAACTTTGATTGAATGTGTTTGGGGAAATGGTGGGCGTGCGAAGGGGGTCATTTACTCTCTACTCACTTTCGACTATTCTAAAGGACAATTTCAATTTCCAAACAAATGAGCCCTTTTTAAAATTTCTACAACAACTTTCTATATAAACCTTAAATACCCCCAGGGCATAACTTACAACCCCTGCATTGAGGGATCTGAGGGGGTTAGCATCATAAAAGACCTAAGTTCCAGAACTTTCGACCACTTTTTACAAAATGAATATCTCAAAATGTTGATTGGATGTGTTTGGGGAAATGGTGGGCATGAGAGGGGGGTTAGTTGCCTTTCAATCACTTTCGCCTATTAAAAGGGCACTAGCCCTTTCAATTTCCAATTGAATGAGCCCATTTTGATTTTTTTACAAGATCGCTTTCTTTAAAAATCTTTCATGCCCCCAGGGCATAACTTACAACCCAGTCCTGAGGGTTGGGGGGGGGGGTATGTTGTCATCCTTAAGGACCTAATTTCAAAAACTTTCACCTACGTTGAATAAAATGGCTATCTAAAAATTTTGATTGGATGTGTTTAGGGAAAAGGTGGGCTCAATTCCGAATTGAATCAGCCTCTTTTGAAGTTTTTACGACAACTCTATCTCTAAAAACCTTATATGCCCCCAGGGCATATCTTACAACCTTTGCCCTGGGGGCTCTGGGGGGTTTGTCATCCTTAAATATATAATTTCCAGAACTTTCAACTACATTGAACAAAATGGCTATCTTTAAACTTTGATTGAATGTGTTTGGGGAAATGGTGGGCGTGAGAGGGGGGTAGTCCAATCACTGTTGACTGTTAAAAAGGCATTAGCCTTTTCAATTTCCAGTTGAATGAGCCCTTTCTGAAGGTTATACGACAAAGCTTCTATAAAAACCTTATATGCCCTTATAGGGAAAAGGTGGACGTGAGGGGGGGGGGGTATTTGCCCTCAAATCACTTTCGACTTTTAAAAAGGGCGCTAGCCCTTTGAATTTCCAATCGAATGAGCCCCTTTTCAAGTTTCTACGACGCAGATTTCAATAAAAACCTTATATGCCCCAGGGCATAACTTATAACCCTTGCCCTGAAGACTGTGGGGGGGAGTTTCCTGCTCAAAGGTATAATCTCCTGAACGTTAAACTGCGTGGAACAAAATTGCTATCTCGAAATTTTGATTGGATATGTTTGGGGAAATGGTGGGCGTGGAAGGGGTGTTATTTGCCTTCCAATCAATTCCGACTGTTCAAAAGGGCACTAGCCATTTCAATTTCCAATCGAATGAGACCTTTTTGAAGTTTCTACGACAACGCGTTCTATAAAAACCTTATATGCCCCAAGGGCATAACTTACATCCCTTGCCCTGAGGGCTGTGGGGGAGTGTACTCCTCAAAAACATAATTTCTATCTGAAAATCAACAACGCTGAAAAAAATGGCTATCAAAAAATTTTGATTGGATGTGTTTTGGGAAAAGTTGGGTGTGAAAGGGTGGTTAGTTGCCCTCAAATCACTTTCGACTATTAAAAAATGCACTAGACCTTTCAATTTCCAATCGAATGAGCCCTTTTTCAAGTTTCTACGACAAAGATTTCAATAAAAACTTATATGCCCCCAGGGCATAACTTATAACCCTTGCCCTGAAGACTCTGGGGGAAGTGTCCTGCTCATAGGTATAAATTCCTGAACTTTCAACTGCGTGGATAAAAATGGCTATTTTAAAATTTTGATTGGATGTTTTTGGGGAAATGCTGGGCGTGGAAGAGTGTTAGTTGCCTTCCAATCACTTTCGACTATTAAAAAGGGTGCTAGCCATTTCAATTTCCAATCTTATGAGC
Organism: Artemia sp. Qi Xiang Cuo; assembly: GCF_049724085.1. NCBI lineage: Eukaryota > Metazoa > Arthropoda > Branchiopoda > Anostraca > Artemiidae > Artemia > Artemia sp. Qi Xiang Cuo. The sequence continues at coordinate 45,255,395 of NC_142800.1, read as the reverse complement.
CATTTTTAAAGTTTCTGTGACAATGCGTTCAATTTTCTGTCAAGTTTCTGCGACAATGCGTTTATTTAACTACGTTAAATAAAATGGCTATCTCAAAATGTTGTGTTTGGGGAAAAGGTGGGTGTGAGAGGGGGTTAGTTGCCCTCCGATCACTTTCTACCATTAAAAAGAGCACTAGCCCTTTGAAATTTCAATCGAATGAGCCTTATTTGAAGTTTCTACGACAACTCCTTCTATAAAAACCTTACATACCCCCAGTGCAGAGCTTACAACCCTTGCCCTGAAGGCTGTGGGGGAGTGTCCTCCCCAAAAGCATAATTTCTATCTGGAAATCAAATACGCTGAACAAAATGGCTGTCTCAAAATTTTGGTTGGATATTTTTCGGGAAATGGTGGGCGTGGGAAGGGTGTTAGTTGCCTTCCAATCACTTTCGACTATTAAAAAGGTCACAAGCCACTCCAATTTCCTATTGAATGAGCCCTTTTTGAAGTTTCTACGATAACTTCTTCGATACGAAGTACTTACTTTGTACTTGTACTTGTGGCGGGAATCAGGCGTTTCCACCTCGCCCGGCATCGATGATCTTGGAGACCTTCTTGGACCATGTTGAGCGATCTTCTGCCAGCTGCTCTGCAAAAGTAAGCCACTGAGTTGACCATCTGTGTCTGAACTTTCTGAATCCCCCGATAGGTTCAAGGTCTGATTTGGCCAGGTTCCACCAGTTTTTCCTCTGTCCTCCTTGGAGTCTCTTCCAGGAGCTAATAGGCTCGACTAGAAGTATTTGGCGAGGCAAGTATTCTGGCGGCTTCCGTAAAACATGGCCCAACCATTTCAAACGGCGTTCTTTAATAGTGAGCGCAACATCTCTCTGAATATTGCACATTCGACGTAGATCCGTGCTGGAGATACGGTCACGCAGCTGTATTCTGAGAATTCTTCGCAGACAGGTATGCTCAAACACCTTCAGCGTATTCTCATGCTGTAGTTTTACTGACCATGTTTCGCATCCGTAAAGGAGAACGGTGCGGACTAGTGCCATGTAGATTTGCACTTTTGTTTGGACACTGACTTCGCGGCAATTCCATAAGGGTTTCCGAAGGGAGGCAAAGACTGTCTGCGCTTTCTGTATTCTCTGTTGGATATCAGCGTCGGAGGATCCGTCAATACATATTTGGGAGCCTAAGTATGTGAAACAGTTGACTTTTTCCAGCTGAACTTGATTGACAGTTAGTGTGAATGGTCCTGTGTCGTGGTTAATAGCCATGAATTTCGTTTTCTCTGTGCTGACTTTCAAGCAGATCAGGTCTGCCCAGGCCACCACGTTGTCAAGCATGTTTTGAGCTTCTACGGGTTCTGACAGGAGGCCAACATCATCCGCATAATCGAGGTCAGTCAGTGAGAGATTTTGTCCGATCTGAACTCCTGGATAGGACGACAGTGCATTTTCAAGCACCCAATCGACGCAATAATTGAACAGAGTCGGAGAGAGGATACACCCTTGTTTTACTCCGAACTCAACCAAGAATTCTTCAGTTTCTTCACCATAGACTCGAACTCGGCTCACTGACGCGTCATAGTATGCCTTCATCAGTTCAACAAACTTCAGCGGCATTCTTTCATTCTCTAGGATCTTCCAAAGTTTCTGGCGAGTGACAGAGTCGAAGGCGGCAATGAAGTCCAGGAACATCAAGATCAGGGGTAGAATGTACCTTTCAAACTGCTGGATAATGAGGCGAAAGACGAAGATATTATCAGTACAGCCTCTACCTGGCCGAAAGCCGGCTTGATTTTCTCGGGTTCTTTCCTCCCTTGCCCTTTTGAAGCTGTTCAAGAGTATGATCCCGAATATTTTGACCGCAATGTCTATAAGACTTATTCCACGGTAATTTTTGCATTCTGTTTTATCTCCTTTCTTATAGAAGGGGAGAATGACTGATGTCTTCCAATCTTTTGGGAAAGAATTGGTCCTCCACACTTCTTCGAGAATGCCATGGAGCTGTTCAGCAGTGACCTCAGGGCATTGTTTGTACACTTCCGGGGGAGGCCGTCTTCACCTGGGGCTTTGTGGTTCTTCAGGGTCTTGATCGCTTTTAGTATTTCGGCTCTGGTCGGTGTATCCAGCTCGACGTCGTAGGGTTCTTTAGAAACGGCAGGTGGGAAAGCATCAGGGGCGGATGATGGGGATGGGTTTAGGAGCATCTGAAAGTGATCCTTCCATCTTGCTAAGCGCTCCTTCTGACAACTGATGATTTTTCCTGATCTGTCTTTGACTATTTCTGAGACAGCAGCTTTCTTACCAACGGACTCTTTCAGGATCTGGTAAAGCTTGCGGGTATCATGTGAGCGTGCTGCTTTCTCTAACGACACGGTAGCATCTTCCCACATTTGGCGGCGGTCCAGACGGACAGAGCGTTTTACCTGTCTGCGCAGCTCTTTTGTTTCTTGTTTAGGGCCGCTCATCTTTTGTCTTCGCTCACCGACTATTTACAGGGTCCTAGCGGTAATCCAGTGCTGTCGTTTGATTTTTGCTCGGCCGAGGATCTCATCAGCAGTCTCTGTCATCACGGTTTTAAAGGTCTCCCATCTCTTCTCGGGGGTTGGGTTTTCATCAGAAGTGCCCTGCTCTAAAGGAAAAAATAATAAATAATAGATTGTGCCAACATCGTTTTTATATGCCCTCAGGGCATAACTTAAAACCCTTGCCCCGAGGGTTGTAGGGGAGTGTGCTCCTCCAAAACATATTTTCTATGTGGAAATCAACTACGCTGAACAAAATGGCTATCTCAAAATTTTGATTGGATGTGTTTGGGGGAATGATGGGCGTGGGGGAGGGACTAGTTGTCCGGTAATCACTTTCGACTATTAAAAAGGGCACTAGCCACTCCAATTTCCAATCGAATGAGCGCTTTATGAAGTTTCTACGACAACTCCTTCGATACGAAGTGCCCTGGTATGGGAACCAAAAACAATAAAAATATATAATACATTGTGCCAACATCAGTCTTAAATTAGGCAGCGCTATTGCGCTGCCTAAGATAGAGCAAGTAGTACAAGATTCAGCTACCTAGGTAACGTTTTCTTGCATAGAACCTTTAAAAACTTCACTTGTTGTAATAATTGTTCCTGCTTTTAAGGACATAGGCAATCGGGAAATAAACATAGGCTATAATTTATTAGATATTTCAGAAGTGTAATTTAATCATGCGCAACGAAGTGTATGATGATATAAAGACAAGTTGAAAACTTCGTTTTATCTAACTCCCACAGTTCCAACTTTTATTTCACTTTACTTTACGGAAATTTCTTGCAGGTGCAGACTTGATAAACTGGATGGTGCGCAATATCGATGTCTTAGATCAAGGTGAGCTTTCTTTTTCTCACTTATATTTCAAGAAAGAGAGTAGAATAGACCTTTGGGGCTATAGAAGGATAGGATCCTTAGCAGCTTTCAAGAGCCTTCCTGAAGAGAATGTCACTGAATTTGCATTTCATATAGTGCTAAGGATCTTTTATTACCGTTGTGTTAGCCGTTTGAAATTGCACTTAAATATACGTATATTTATTCAGAATCTTAAATTAAGGCTGGTTGAGAGCTAATTAGTTTCTTTGTTCTAAATAAGACGTTACTTGAAACTGTCTCAATTTTTATTTATTTTTGAGCAATAGGCCTACAAAGAAGAGTGATTTAACTTTATTGGACATTAAGAGGGAGGTGGATGATAGTGAGACAAAAATATGAGCAGCACTTTTGCAGTGGGAAGCCAAGCACCTTTCGAATGGGTTGAAAAGTAAAACACTTACATCATAGGCAGCGCAAAAGCACTGCCTAAGTAAAGAACGATGTTGGCACAATCTTTTATTTATTTATTTTTATTTTATTTTTTAAACCAGGGCACTTGGTATCGAAGGAGCTGTCGTTGAAACTTCGAAAAAGACTCATTCGATTGGAAATTGGAAGGGCTTGTGCCCTTTTTAATGCCCGAAAGTGAATTGAGGGCAACTAACATTCCTTCCACGCCTACCATTTCTCCAAATACAACGAATCAAAATTTCGAGATAGCCATTTTGTTCGACGTAGTTAATTTCTCGATGGAAATTATCGCTTTGAGGAGGAAGCTCCCCCCACAGCCCTCAAGGCAAGGGTTGTAAGTTATGCCCTGGGGGTATATAAGGTTTTTATTGAAAGCGTTGTCGTAGAAACTTCAAAAAGGGCTCATTCGATTGGAAATTCAAAGGGCTAGTGGCCTTTTAATAGTCAAAAGTGGTTGGAGGGCAACTAACCCCCCCCCCCCTCGAACGACCATCATTTCCCCAAACACATCCAATCCAAATTTTTAGATAGACATTTTGTTCAATGTAGTTTAAAGTTCTTAAAATTAGGTCTTTGAGGATGATAATACCCCCCCCCCCACACAACCTTTAGGGTAAGGGTGTTGAGTTATGCCCTGGGAGCAAATAAGGTTTTTATAGAAAGCGTTGTCGTAAAAACTTCAAAAACGGCTCATTCGATTGGAAATTGAAAGGGATAGTGCCCTTTTTAATTGTTGAAAGTAACTGGAGAGCAACTAACCCCTTTCTTACGCCAATCATTTCCCCAAACACATGCAATCAAAATTATGACATATCCATTTTGTCCAGTGTAGTTAAAAGTTCTGGAAATTAGGTCTTTGAGGATGATAACCCCCTCAGAGCCCTTAGGACAAGGGTTCGGGAGGCATATAAGATTTTTAGGGAAAGCGTTGTCACAGAAACTTCAAAAAAAGTTCATTTGATTGGAAATTGAAAGGACTATTGCCCTTGTTAATAGTCGAAAGTGATTGGGGAGAAACCCCGCTCTCACGCCCACCATTTCCCCTAGCGCATCAAATTAAATTACTGAGATAGGTATTTTGTCCAGCGTAGTTAAAAGTTCTGGAAATTAGGTCTTTGAGGATGATTACCCCCTCAGCGCTCTCAATGCAAGGGTTGTACGCTATGCCCTGGGGGCATACACGGTTTTTATAGAAAGTGTTTTCGTAGAAACTTCAAAAAGTGCTCATTAGATTGGAAATGCAAAGGGCTAGTGGCCTTTTTAATAGTTGAAAGTGATTGGAGGGCAACTAACCCCCCTCTCACACCGTTTTCCAAAATACATCCAATCAAAATTTTGAGATAGACATTTTGTTCAACGTAGTTGAAAGGTCTGAAAATTATGTCTTTGAGAATGAAACTCCCCCGACAGCCCTCAGGGCAAGGGTTGTAAGTTACGCCCTGGGGGGCATATAAGGTTTTTATAGATAGCGTTGTCGTAGAAACTTCAAAAAAGCTCATTTGATTGGAAATTGAAAGGTCTAGTGCCCTTTTTAGGCATTTCCTTCAACGTAGTTGAAAGTTCTGGAAATTATGTCTTTGAGGATGACAAACTCCCCAAATCCCTAAGGGTAAGGGTTGTAAGTTATGCCCTGGGGACAAATAAGGTTTTATAAAAAGCGTTTTCCTAGAAACTTAAAAAGGGCTCATAAGATTGGAAATTGAAAGGGCTAGTGACCTTTTTAATTGTCGAAAGTGATTGGAGGGCAACTAACCCTCCTCTCATGCCCACCATTTCCCCAGACACATCCAGCTCGTACGGTAACCCTGCGAATTTCAGATTTAAATAACAAAAACCTTCAAATCTCTGTTCCTATTTAATTTTTTGACCGCTGCGGCATAAAAACTCAGACGGTGGCCCTCTGAATTCCAGATGTAAATAGCTAAGACCTTCAAAATTTCGCTTTTTACCCAAAATACTTATCCTTCTCCCTGGAATTTTATTCTCAATGGCAAAATTTCCCCCAATCCCTCATTGTAATCTTACATAAAATTCTTATTTTGCATATTTCTTTTAAGCTATTTCCTTTTAATGACCCCCGGATAATTTTAATTTTATTTGTAAAGATTAAAAATAGCTAATCCTCCCAAGGGTCCTAATACACTTCCACATGCTCTTTTTACTCTTTAATCTGCTCCTTTGAGGTATATCTTTCTTCTCAAGTCTAATTTAATTCCAGATTGTTAACAAGAAGCTGTTTTATCTCTAGCCAATGTTAGTAAAATACTCTCAAAGCTTTGCCATGTACCCTATCCGGGAATATATTGTTTATTTAGTGTTGTTTCTATTCATTATTTCGTAAATAAAATGAACATAAAGAATATATTTTTATTTTAACAAAACCCGTTTTCTAATCCTAGATATTAAATATATAGCGGTCCTTTTATAGGATTATATTTCCCTCCACGAGATTGACTTATTTGTACCTTTAATTAAGCCCAAATATAATAGTCATTGACTGGGTACCCTATTATCTAAACTATTTGCATTTAAAAACAGTAATTGGAGACTGATTTACTTCTTGGGAAAATGTTTCGTTATGCTGACACCTTCCTCCCCTCTCATGGGCTTTCCTGCTCGTTTGCCTCCTTTCTTCACAAATTTAATTTTTACAGTTGAGGCTCTTCACCTGGCTCATCTTATGGCAGCCCATGGTTATTACTTTCCAATTGAGGAGCACATCCTTACTGTCAAGAATGATAATACGCTGTATCGTTTTCAGGTATCCTATTAAATTTTACAATTATATTTGTAAGTGACTTGTGTTTATCATGGTAATTATAAAGAAGCTTCAGTCATTTTAATTTAGATTTATGCAAACAGTTACAGATATTTTAACTGGGTGTTCCTTGAAAATAATAGATGGTGAATTTACTCTTTGACTACTGAACACTAGAATGTAACTTATTGTTAAATACTTTGCCTTGTTTCGTGAGACTTCAGCTTTAGATCGCTACCATAAAGAAAGAAAAACGAGCAAAAATGGGGTTATTAAAGGCCAAATGAAAATACTGAAAAAACACAACGAAGCGAATATTTCGAGAGGAAAAACGCCATTTTTGCTCGTTTTTCTCTCTTTATGTTATGTCAGGCCAATGTGGTTTAAGAAATTACTTTAGATCGCTGATAAAAACCACTTCTGTACATTGTGCCCTGTGCTCGATACTCACCATTTCTAGAAGTTACCGCGACGTTGATTGAAGAAACAAACAACATAAATTATAATACCATATACCCATGAGCTGCGTGGGAAACAAAAAGCGCTGATTTCAATATTCTTTCGAAGACTTTAATACTGAAAAAGTACCTATGGCACTTCTTGGTGAACTTAAAAAATGTTATGGTTAAGTGTGCAAGTGTGAACGTTGGTAATAAAATATCCATCGCCACAGATCAAAATGACGGGCATAGTCAGGGCTATAAAGTTCAATCCTAATACAAGACTTGACTGTTACAGAAAGTATCCAGAAACACTAAAAACAAACCTTATTTTTCCAACTCGCCTAGTTTGACAAGATAAATGTGAATTTTCCCGATTTTAAAAGGCGTGTTTAGTTAGTTATGACTAATATGCCTCCTTTTATCTTGGAATATCCAAATATAAGTAAGCAAAATACCACAAGTGCAAATAAAAAACTTGCTTTTCAGACTGACCCAGAAAACATCCTATGGACAATCTTCGTAGGAAAGTCCTCTGTAGCTTACTTTCATTTGAAAAAGTTTTGTTCTTTTTAATTCCCAGTTGTTTTCCAAATCATACCGGAAGTTCCCCCCTCAGTGGGAAACTTCTCCCGTAATCCTACGTCTCAATTTGCAAGTTTCTCCAGTGGCACCTTCCCCATGAAGAACTACTCCTGTGGAAAATTCTCCCAGGAATATTTTTGCTGCAGACCCCACCCCCCCCCACACACACACACACAAACACAAGGAAAAATCCCCCAGATAATTCCAAACCTGCTGAAAACTTCCCCCTGACAATTCCCACGGAACGTCTCCAAATGTAAAACTTAGTCTCGAAAGATGAAGTAAGAGAAATAAAAGAATTTCTTATAAGAATTCTGGCAAATTCATTCATGTAAAATTTGCCCTGAAAAATCCCCCCTCCCCCCCCCCCAAAAAAAAATCCCTCCCCACTGAAAACTCTCCTCATGAAATATTTCCCCCGACGCTAGAAATTTCTTGCCTTCCAAAAAAAAGGAAATGACCTTACGCTTCCCAATATCCATTTCTATATGTAAACGATGGAATATGTATATCGTCGGTGTCAAGCACAAACAACGTTTCTGGCCAAACTTATGATTTTCACTTTTTAACACAGTTCTACTCGCCAAAACATTCTGCGTCAAATGGTGTGCATCTCGATTGCCTCCGACTCATAAATTGGGAGATACAGGCTTGGTGGAAACAGCGTATCTCGGATTACCATATGGGGACATCAAGCGGAATTTATGTATCTCGTATCCTCCTCTTCACGGCGTATATTACCTCCATAAGAAAAGAACTGTTAGCAGTGAAGCAACAACACCACAATCATAGATCAGCTAGTTATTGATCCTACAGAATTTCTAACCTTAATTAACGCATCGTTTCGTATGTTATGTATATAAACTCTGATAATCTAAGCCACCGTGCATCAGGATCTGACTATATTTCTAGCGAATACAACGAAGCCAATCCACCTTAGCTGGGAGAAAAATAATTCGAGGATTTACCTGACGTAAACATAGATTTACCCGAAGCTATTGTTTCGAGTGGTGAAGTACCTGCAATTAAGTCTGTGATTCAGAGGGTAATAAAGCAGACACAGCTGCTCCAAAAGAATTAAGAGAGGAATCTACAGATGAGGAAGAAGCTTCTCATTTATACCATGTGTCTGAATCTACTTCAGAAAATGAGGAAGGTCTTCCATTTAAAAAAAGCGTTCAGATAAAACAAGTAAAGAGAAATCTTGAGAGACATAGGAAAAGACTATGAAAGAGAATTGAGGAAAATTGGAGGAAAACTACAGCAAAAAAAAAAAATCAGGCTAAACCCTTGTCTTTCAGAAAAATCAAGGTGTAAATTTTGCAAAACCTTCTCAGACGAAGAAAGAAAAAGGACCTTTTCTTACCATTGTGGGGCTTGGCAATAAAATACAACAAAGAATTGTGTGTGTGCCACTCTCATTCTGAACCTTTTTCAGAGCAAACTCTGAAAGTAGAAACAAGAAGAAATACCAGTTTAATTTTATATACCCCAAGATGGTGGAAATAAGAAGAACGTTTGTGTATAAAATTTTATGCAACCCTAGATCAACCCTAGATCTTGGGGAGTTTTGCTGAAAGAAATACAGTTAAGAACAATGACTTGGGATTTTAACGGGGAAACGACAAGAAATCAAACCCGCCGAACCGTTTCTTGATGTCATGACGTGACCTCTTCTAGATGTTATGACGCCATCACAGGCTCGTAACAACCGCCGTAACGTCACAAAAATAAGAATTTTCCTTGAAGTCCTGATCTATTTAGATGATTCTTGTGACCTGAAATATTCTAATTCTCTTTTTCGTATGTCTTCTATCTGCTCGTGTCTTTGCTCTTTATTTTCATTTTTGACTGGCTCAGATTTTCGGTGTCGCTTTTCTTCTAACAGCGTGCGTCTTTGCTCTTCAATTTCATTTTTTACTCGCTCAGATTCTTGGTGCTGCTTCTCTTCTAACCACATTTGTCTTTTCTCTTCATTTTCATTTTTGACAAGCTCTAATTCTCCTTTTGACATATCTTCTAACAGCCCATTTTTTTGTTCTTCGTTTTCATTTTTGACACGGTTTGATATTTGCTGTTGCATATCTTCACATTTTTCTTTCTTCTTCATTTTGGATTTTGATTACTTCAGACAATTTAGCAATGCCCTTTGATTTAGCTGCCCGAATTTTCTTGTCTCATTTCATGGTCCAGGCTGTTGATTTTCACCCATTGTGATTTTAACTTTTTCGGGCCATTCTCTCAGTCTTATCACGTTTGATAGTTCAGGTGGTTAAAAAAATCGTCATTTGTAATAACTGGAAATTTTTGTTTTTGGGTCTTCCTACTGAGAATGTTTAACTGGTTGCGTTCAAACCTGTAAGCTTAATATAGTAGCGAGTTGATTTTATTTAACAAAAAAACAAAGTAATTTTAAAATTTTCAGGTATTGTTCAAGTCTGAATTAAAACTTTAAAATGATTGCTCAGGCACTATAAATATTTTCGCCGTTTACACAGTAACTTTATTTATTAAAACAATTTTCAACCTTTGTTCATGCCAAAAGACGTTGCATGTACTTATAACAAAATAAATTCAGTAATGATGTTTTGGAATATGAAACGAAAATGTTATCTGTATGCTACTCGGGATTTTTTTTTCTTTTAGGATAACAGCATTAGGTGATGTGTTTTTTTTATAACTTAGAAATTTTTTCAAGGAAGATGAGACATGAAAATAGTATGATGTGGCGTTTCGCGTCAACCTATCCTAAACTTTGTCTTCCTGGCATTATAGTTACTGTCTTTACTTGCTCTACATACTTAACACATTATAAAATAATTTAAAAAGCCTTTTGTAAACAGACTAATACGATTGGTATTTTATATAATCCTGCTGTCTTTTCAAAGATATTTGATTATTGAAGCTAGTCCTATTTCTAAAACCGATTGTCTACTTAGCTTCAAAACTTTTGGTTTCCTTTTTTAAGGCTTTTAAGTTGTTGTAATCCGTTATAAAAATATATACAAATATTTTTGCAATTACCAGTTGTTTGCTCTTTAAGCAATTTAATGTCGTTTCATAATACTTATTGTCAAAGATATTTGATTTTTGAAGCAAGTCCCGCTTCTAACCATGATTTCGACTAAACTTCAAACTTTTGGGTTTTTTTTAAGGTTTTTGAATTGTTATAAACCCTTGTCAAAATATATACAAATATTTTTGCAATTACCAGTTTTTTGCTTCAAGCAATTTAATGTAAACTTCTCCGTGCATGAAAATCTTTAATTTTTCCATATAAGTGTGACAAGTGTGACAACGTGATTGCAATAATGTTGATATAAAATAACATGACTCACAGAAATATTTTTTTTCTGAAATCTCAAAACACAAGTCATTTTCCATTTACACCTTTTTCTCAAAAGGATTTCGCACATGACTAAAAAACTTGCCATTGTAAGTTTTGGGAGATAAATTTGTGAGTAGAAATTCATGCTTCATTTCAAACGTCTATGGATGGCTAATAATCGGATCTTCCTTACTTGTTGAGTCGGAAGATTTCTGGGGAAAACCAAATGTGTCTATTTCTATTATAATTTCCAAGGAATATGCTACTCTTGATGTAAAATTAAATAAAAAAAAACAAATTTTTTTTAACTGAAAGTAAGGAACGACGTTAAAACTTAAAACGAACAGAAATTATTCCTTATATGAAAGGGGATGTTCCCTCCTCAACGCCTCAATATTTACGCTAAAGTTTTTTATTGTTTAAAAAATAGAGTTGTGAGAAAGTCAAACTTTAGCATAAAGAGCGAGGTGTTGAGGAGGGGACATCGCCTTTCATATAAGGAATAATTTCTGTTCGTTTAAGTTTTGACGTCATTCCTTACTTTCAGTGAAAAAACTTGTTTTTTTTATTTAATTTTTGAACATTTTTGAATAAATGCAAGTTTTGATCTTGGCTCACTGTACATGAATAATTCAAACAAAATTTGTATATTAATTTACTTTTATTTGGTTAAATGGATTTCTCGAAACTTGTTTAATTTTATTTACGAAAGTTTTTATTAGTAATAAATATACGTAAGAAACGAATTAACTTACGTAACGAACTTCTATATTCATATATTTTTAATACGTATATTAGGGGGTTCGCCTCCTTGTCAATACCTTGCTCTTTAAGCTAGAGTTCGAATTTTGTTCCAATTCTTTAAAAATGACCGCGTAATCAAAAAGGCCGTTAATTAGATTAAATAGCTCTTATGAAAGTACTAATAAATCTTTGGCTTAAAGAGCGAGGTATTGACTAGGGGGTGAACCCAATCATATATGTAATATTTTCTGTTCGTTTAAAGTTTTGATGTTGCTTTTTGTTTTAGCTGAAAAACTTGTTTTTTTTATATTTAATTTCTGATCTTTTTTTAAATAATGCTGGGAAGTCCGGCGTCCCCTTCATAGCAATGTCCCTTCCCTCATGAAAACTTCCTTCATGGAAAGATCCTCCAACATAACCCCCGACCCCCCCCCCCCACTACCAGGAAAAATCTCCCCTGAAAACGTCTATATACTTCCCAATAACCAATACTATATATTAACATTAGGTAAAGTTCATAACTTTCAGCCCTCCCCCCGGGAACTTCGGGGGATTAAGTCATCCTAAAAGACATACTTATAATATTTTCGAGCATGCTGAACAAAATGGCTATCTTAAAATTTTGATCAGGTTACTTTGGGGAAAAAATGAGCGTGAGAGGGGGCCTAGTTGCCCTCTATTTATTTGGTCACTTAAAAAGGGCACTAGAACTTTTAATTTCCGTTCCAATGAGCCCGCTCATGATATTCTAGGACTATTGGATCGATACGATCACCCCTGGGGAAAAACAAACAAACAAATAAACATGAACCTGTGATCTTTCTTCTGGCCAAAAAAAAATGCAAAATTCCACATTTTTGTAGATAGGAGCTTGAAACCTCTACAGTAGGGTTCTCTGATACGCTGAATATGATGGTGTGATTTCATTAAGGTTCTATAACTTTTAGGGGGTCTTTCCCCCTTTTTTCGAAAATCAGCCAAATCTTCTCAGGCGCGTAACTTTTGATGGGTAGGATTAAACTTGATGAAAATTATATATTTGAAATCAGCATTAAAATCTGATTATTTTGATGTATCTATTTGTATCAAAATACCGTTTTCTAGAGTTTCGGCTACCATTGAGCCGGGTCGCTCCTTACTTACAGTTCGTTACCACGAACTGTTTGATTTCAGTCACGAGACGTGACTTACGTATAATTTAGAAAACAACCTTTTTCAAACAAGAAACAAGAAAACAAGAAAACAAGCTTTTAGTATTATCATGTTAATAAGCTCTTTGAATAAGCTTTCTAAAGGCAAGTGATCTGTATCTGGTTAGATATTTCCAGCTCTTTTCTCACAAAAACTAATTTAATTGGCATACACTCGTCACCCATGCAGCATGATTATAATGCTAGATTGTTCAGGAATCTTTCAGTGGTCAATTGTTTCAAGATCCACTAAAACATTTTCAGGATTTGATTTTAAGGCGCATGATTTACGCTTGACTTTGCAAATTCACAATTACATCCCCTAAATTAAGGGAAAATAGCCCAAAACAATCAAAAAAACTTTTTTCTTCGTTAGGAAGCATCGCCCATTTTAAAAGCCATCTTCACAAGATCCTTCTTAAAATACCCTCAAGGACGCTTACCATCTTCAAACACGTCAAGGAACTACATAAAATTAATGAGTGTATTCTCTATCAGGTGATGAGGGCAATAAAACCAAAGTAATTATGATTTTCTTTTAGTCTGCTTTTTATTTTTAAGGATTTTGTGTGTATATTGATGTCTGTGTTTCACACCATTGAAATATTGAATATCCAAATCAAATATACTTTTTCAGACTCCTTATTTTTGGCCTTCTAACTGCTGGGAGCCGGATAACACAGATTATGGTAAGTTTTAATGCTTTTCAATCATCTTAAATAGTTTCGTGATTTGTGAACTGCTCAATTTCGGTTATGCAGAAAAGAACATTCCCACGTTGTAATGATTTCTATCATAGCCTACGAAAAAAGCGATATGGGCACAATGTATTATTATTTCTTTTTAGACCAGGGAATTTTGTATTGAAAGAGTTGTCGAAGAAACTTCGAAAGGAGTTCTTTCGATTTGATGTTGCAAGTTCTAGTGCCCTTTTTAATGGTCGAAAGTGATGAGAGGGCAACCAAGCCCTCCCACGCCAATCATTTCCCTAAGCACATTCGAAATTTTAAGCTAGTCATTTTGTTCAGCGTAATTGAAGTCCAGTATTTATGTCTTTGAAGATGACAAACCCCCCACAGCCCTTAGGTCAAGGATTGTAAGTTATACCCCGGGGGCATATAAGGCTTGTATTGAAAGGTGGTTATATAAACTTTGGAGGGGGCTAATTGGGTTTAAAATCACAAGTTTTAGTGCCCTTTTTAAGATTCAACGTGATCAGAAGGTAATTAGTCGTCCTCCCCCCGATCAAGTCTTGTTTCCCCCAAATGCATCAAATAGAAATTTCAGATAGCCATTTGTACAAAAGTAGTCCAAACATCACATGAAAAGTCCTTTAGGGCTGGTACATAGTCTTGGAGAAAGGGTCGTAAATTATGCCCGGAGGCACATAAGCTTCTTATAGAAATGTTGGTCATGTGAACGTTGGAGAAGGCTGACACAATTAAAAATTTAAAGTCCTAGTACACTTTTAAGAGTCAAAAGCAATGGAAGACAACTAGCTCCCCTTCCTGACACTCTCTTTTCCCCAATCAAATCCGATCGAAATTGTAAAATAGCCATTCTGTTTGCAATTGTCCCAAGAGCATTTAGCAAAGTCTTTAGGGTGCACACAACCCCAAAAGCCCGAGGACAAAAGTTCAAGTTATGCCCCAGGGCAAATATATTTCTTACGGAACGGGTGGCCCTATAAACTTCGGATCAGATGGTGTTCAATTGATTGGAATTCGAAAGTTCTAGTCCCCTTTTTAAGAGGCAAAAGGGAATGTAGGGCAACCAGCCCCCTCCCTAAACCCATTTTTCTCCAAATCACATTCCATCAAAATTTTAAGAGAGATTTTTTGTTTAGAATTGTTGAAAGGTACAGTAATTATGTCTTAGGGGATCTTAACTTCCAACCTAAAGGTAAGGGCTTTCGGAACCTATCGGAGAATTTTGAGAAAGGTGTTGAACTAAATCGAAAACGTTGTGTGCATTCCGATTTTCAAAAGGTCGTAACTCAGGAATGATTGAGTATGTTAATTTGGAACTTTCAGGAAATGCTAATGGGGATGATCAAAAAAACATTATTTGCATGCTACCACTACCACTGCAACTACCACCACTACTACTGCTACCATTACTACTTCTACTAAAAAAAACACAACGGTACTCTATTTACAATATTAAGCGAAAACTGGAACTAAATCAAAAGACGCTATGTGCATGTACATAGTCAAAAGAGCGTATCTTAAAAATTGACTCGGGTATTAAGTTGGAACTTTCAGGATATGCTTAAAGGGGAAGATCATCGGACCAAAAGTTAATACGTGCATGCTATTACTAATACTATTATCATTGCTGAATCTACTACTACTGCTTCTTCTACTATTTCTATTGTAACTACTCGTAAGGCTAAGAGCATTAAGATGAAAATTTCAAGAAGTATATGAATATACAGGCTATCAAAATGATATATCAGCAATGTCAGAGCAATGGCTTATTGTATTAAGTTGAAACTTCCAGGACTTGACAAGACGGATGTTCAACTATCCAAAAGGCAATACGTTAATACTATTGCTGATACTAGTACTACCGCTAATACTATTAATATTACCATAAGTAATACTACTACTACTACTGTGTATTGCAATACTACTGCTATTACAACCATGCTTAAGGGTTTGAAGGTGAAATTTTCAAGGAATATTCAGGGGGGAAGGCTAACTGAATCACAACAAGACGTATGCATGGAATTTGTCGAAAGTGCTTAAAGGCAATATATTAGGAAGAGTTTAGTGTCTGAAGTTGAAACTGACAGGCTCGTTGTAGAGGATGTTGAACTAACCAAAAGAAAATGTTTCCATTATAATGCTACTGCTTTTACTCATACTACTACTACTACTGCTGTTATTACTACTTCTACTACTACTACTGCCACAATAGCTAAGGCTACTACTGTTAATTCTACTGCTACGCCTACTACTGCTGCTATTAAAACTAAGGGTATTATCAGGGTCTCCATCTGGAGTGTCAAGGACCTTGGGCTATATAATAATTTTTTTTCTCCAAATCATTGGGGGCAACTGCTCCCTTGCGCCACCAAAATCACGCCACTTGGTATTACGGCAAAGAAGTTGGGGAATATTGAAGCTGTATGGAAGTAAATTGAAACACACTATGCCCAAACAGGTTGTCAAGTAGACGTATCAAAGATGCTTCAGAATTGATGGTAATAAGTTGAAATTTTCAGTGTATTGAAGGACATGTTGGAGAAACCATAGGTGAAAGGCGCATATTGCTGGTAGTGCTACTACAATTATTGCTACTGTGCAAGCTAAGAGTATCAAAGTGAAGCTGTCAAGGAATATTAAGACGGATGTTTAACTAAATCAAAACAAACTGAGAGCATGTAGATTTTCAAAAAGGTGACAAAGTTAGATCTTTAAGGGTAAGTTGTGGCAGACTTTGAACTAGCCAGAAGGGACTATCTTTATACTAAGCATACTACCTCCATGGTTACTCTAACAAATGACACTAAGGGTACTAAGGAGAAAATTTCAGGGAACCATGCATGCAGGTTTCCGAAAGGGCATATAAGCAATACCATAGGCAGCGCCACTTTATAATAGCTAGAATATCATTAAAACTTTTAAAGGAACTCATTAAATTGGAAATTAAAAGGTTTAAGGCGCTTTTAAAGAGTTAAAAGAGATTGTAGGGTAAGCGGCTCTCCTCCCAAGAACATTAATTTTCCAAACACATCCATTCAAAACTTTGAGACAAACATTCTGTTCAGAAAATTTGAAAATCCAGGATCCTTCTCCAGTCGTTCCCCATATCTTCTGAAGACCAGAACATAATTTGCACTTTACTGAAAACAATATGGATTTTAAATATTTTCCCTGCTTTGACTTTAATAAGTAAAAATTATTAAAACTTTAAGGAATAAATATCAGTATATTTATATTAATCTGACAATCCATGGTCACTTGGGCGTTAAATCTCCTAATAAAAATACCATATTTCTGCAATGGGAGCCTGGGTAATTGTTTCTGTAACGGTAAGTAAAATTCACCTGAGTCACTACTATCTCCGTCAGCCTACACGGGGCATATATTACTATAATTGATACTCTGCACCTTTTAGTCTTAAAATGAGTGGTTAGAGCGGTCAGTACCTTCCTGGCCTAAACAAGACTTAAAAGGTTCCTTATTCATCGTGATCCCTAATCCCTGTCTATTTACCCCATCCTTCCTGTTGGACTAAATAGTATCTGTATCCCCTAATTTCATGTACCTCACAATAACAAATACTACACGAAAACAACCGTCAAATTTTAGAACTTAAAGACCTATCCCCAGGGATTGGGAGGATCATGTTATCTCACAGGCACAGTTTTGTGACTTTTCCAATCTGCTTAACAAAATTTCTATCTCAAAATATTGATCGAACGATTTTGGGGGTGCGTGGGAAGCGGGCTAGTTGCCCTTCAATCTTTTTGTCACAAGAAAATGACACTAGAACTTTTTATTTACGTTCAAAAATGCCCTGTCCAAATGTTCTAGGACTATTGGTTCGATAGGACCACCCTAATTGAAAAAAACAAACAAACACGGATCCGTGATCTTTTGACAAAAGACACAAAATTCCACATTAATGCAGATAGGTTCTGCATTAGGGTTCTCTGATACGTTGAATCTGAAGGTGTGTTTTGATCTTTAGGCTTTTAGGGGGGGGGTCCCCCATTTTTGAAAATCATGTAAATTTTCTCAGTATTGGAGCCTTTTATGAGTAAATCTATGCTTAATGAATCTTATATATTTGGAATCAGCATAATAAGCCGGATATATTTATTAATTAAATGAAAAAAAAACAAGTTTTTTTACTGTAAGTAAGAAGCCACATTAAAACTTAAAACGAACAGAAATTATTCCGTATCTGAAAGGGGCTGTCCCCTTTTCAACGCTTCTCTCTTTACGCTGAAGTTTTTTATTGTTTTAAAAGAGTTGTGAGAAAGAGTCAAACTTAAGCGTAAAGAGCGAGCCGTTGAGGAGGGGACAACCCCTTTCATATACGGAATAACTTCTGTTTCTTTTAAGTTTTAATGTTGCTCCTTAATTTCAGTTAAAAAAAATAGTTTTTTTATTTAATTTCTGAACGTTTTGGAATTAATACAGGTTTTGATTTTGGCTCACCGTCATGAATTAATTAAAACGAAATTTACATATCAATATTTTACTTTTTTGGTTAAATGGTTTTTGTCGAAAGTTGTTTAATTTTATTTACGAACGTTTTTATTAATAATAAATATACGTAATTTACGAATTAACTTACGCAACGAACTTCTATATTCATATATTTTTAATATGTAAATTAGGGGGTTCGCCCCCTAGGCAATACCTCGCTCTTTGCGCAAAAGTTCGAATTTTGTTCCACTTCTATAAAAATGACCCCTTAATCACAAAGGCCGTTAATTAGAATAAATAGCTCTTATGAAAGTAACAAAAAAACTTTAGCGTAAAGAGCGAGGTATTGACTAGGGGACGAACCCAATTATATACGTAACAATTTCTGTTCGTTTTAATTTTTAATGTTGCTCCTTTCTTTCAGTTGAAAAACTTTTTTTTTAATTTATTTTCTGATCGTTTTTTAAATATTGCTGGAAAATCTGGCACCCCCTTCATACCAATGTCCCTTCTCCCATGAAAACTTCCCCCATGGAAAGTTCCTCCCACGTAACTGCCGATCCAACCCCCTAGCAGAAAAATCACCCCTGAAAACGTCTGTATACTTCCCAATAACCAATACTATATGCAAACATTGGACAAAATTCATAACTTGCAGCCCTTCCCCGGGGACTTTGGGGGATTAAGTCATCCTCACAGACATAGTTTTTATATTTTTTAAACATGCTGAACAAAATAGCTATCTCAAAATTTTGATCAGCTGACTTTGGGAAAAACGAGCTTGGGAGGGGGCCTAATTGCCCTGCATTTTTTGGTCACCTAAAAAGGGCACTAGAACTTTTAATTTCCGTTTGAATGAGCCCTCCCGCGATATTCTAGGACCATTGGGTCCATGCAATCACCCCTGGAGAAAAAACAAATATCCGTTTTTCGGAGTTTCGGTTACTATTGAGCCGGGTTGCTCCTTACTTACAGTTCGTTACCACGAACTGTTTGATATCAAAATTTAGTTTTTAAAGTCTCAGTTACTATTGAGCCGTGTCGGTCCTTACTTGCAGTTCGTTACAACGAACTGTATGACTGTCTCACTTACGGAAATAATTCTATTTTATGGGTATATTTCGGAGCATTGATGGATAATATGGAATTCGGGCTATACATATCCAAATTAGTGAAGGGGGAGCATAGCAAAATGAAATGGTCTTAGGAACAATATAAGGAAGTATTCGGGATTTTTTTAAACTGTTTTGTTTTAAGGATTTTATAAGTTTTTCCTCCTGTAGAGGTCACCCAAAGTGGAAACTAAGCATCCCTGTAAATAGATTTACTTATTAGATAACCAGTCTTTCTCCACTAAGAAGATTTAAAGTATGATTGATATCTCCTTGATAAATTTACAATGACAGTAAAACATTTCACAGTAAACACTTTAAAATAATATGCTATTGCTTTAAATATTTGTAAATTTGTAATTGTTTTTTTTTTAAGTTTGACTTATATTTCAGCTGTTTACTTGTGTAAGCGAACTATGCAGAACAAAACACGTCTAGAGTTAGCAGACTATGAAGCGGAAAATTTGGCACGTCTCCAGAAAATGTTTGCCCGTAAATGGGAATTTATTTTTATGCAGGCTGAAGCTCAGAGTCGAGTGGACAAAAAAAGGGACAAATTGGAGAGAAAAATCTTAGACAGCCAAGAAAGAGCATTTTGGGATGTGCATCGACCAGTAGTAAGTTATTTTTGCTTGAATGTTCCATTTTTTTTAATTCAAGACAACAGGCCTTTTCTTCCTGAAAATTTTTAAAAAGTATTATATTTTCTTTGAATAGTCTTAAAAGTTCATCCCTATTGCAAATGTTTTGGCTACATCTTCATATGTCAACCCAAGACGTCAACCATTCCTTTTAAAAGCCTGAATGAGCCAAAATTAGGTAGGTATCACCGTTATAAAACCCACCGTAAAGGGTTAATAGAGAGCCTCAGCAGAAAACTCTCTTTTCAGGTCACCCACATCCAACACTGAGTTTGACAGGGGTGTTGCAGTTTATAGTTTTGAGCGTCATGTTTAACACGGGTTTGGTTTTTTCAAAACCCGTGTTCAACCATGTGTCCAACAAGGTTGGAACTCATTAGAAAAACGCTAGAAAGTTTGGCAGGGTCAAACACCAAGAACTGAAAAACGATTTTTGTCGAACCCGTTCGAAACGCGATTCAAACCCGGTGCCTGAAATCACAACTCAAATCACTTTATTTTTCCGCGTTTCCGCAAAAGTCGGCTGGCTTATGAGTTATCTAGATCTTCATTTATTCTTGGGCTAACTCTAACTGAATCCATAAGTTCCCATTATCTGACGAAGCGGACACCATTAGCTTTCATTTCTTTCTTTTCCCTCAAATTTTATGAATGCGTTCCTTAAAATGACATTTTTTAAAAGAAAGGGTTTTGGTGTTATACCTTTTAACAAATAAATGAAAATATTTGTTTTTTCTTCTGCTCAGAAGCGGTTAGATAATCTTGGGATCTTGGGGTCTTGAATAACTCATATCGGGGTTGAAGCTAGGTAATTTGTTCACTAGCCAGGTAACTGTGCAAGAGAAATTCAGTACCTTTTGAAATTCGCTTTTTACCCTGCATGGCTGCTTGTACAAAACAGCAAGTTTTTACAAATTAAGTTTAAATAAATTTCTCAAATCAAGTTTACAAATTATACTAGTATAACACCAAAGTAAACACAACCGCAAAGTTTCCTATATATGAGGACATATACCCTATCTCCTCTCGAATCCCTTCTCCCCTCTTCTAAGGTTAATATTCGACCAGTTCTTTCCATTAAAAGTTTAAGATTACAGTCATTAGCAGATAAACTAAAATAATACAAATAGAACATCGACTAATAAAGACGATGTTGCATTTGTATAATTTTAGTTTATCTGCTGAAGTCAGGTATGTGACCGAAATATCTAGAAATTTTGTTATTGTTTTCACTTTCTAATAAAAAGACGTGTAAAAGATCTTTCGTTTTATTTGTATAGGATAAATCCTATGTAAAGAAAATATTTAGTTGTTTCGTTCTAGTTTATCTGCTTAGGATGGTCATTGTGTATTTTACCGAAATATCCAGAGATTTGTTTACCATTTTCACTGTGTAATGAAAGGATTTGTCTCTATTGGACTGTTATTTGTACGTCATGGAAAAGCAGTATGGTCTTCAAAAATACCAAGGTCACACCTTATTTAAATCGAAACCTCCCTACGATTTTCCATCTGTATAATTGTAGAATCCTAATTATGGTCTTTGGGCGTGAGCCCCCTCTTGCAATCTTCCCACTCCCATTATGGACATAGGGGATGTTTTTAAATAATTTGACTCTTGATCATTCATAAGCTATTAAGGTCATAATCCTTAATGATTAAATATTAATCAATACACATCTTTGAGAATATATCATTAGGCTCCTAAATCCACAAATGCTTCTAAATATTTCACGAAAGTAGTTATATTTCGACCATTATTTGAAAAAAACTACGTTTTCTAAAGAGTTAAAGAGGCTGAGTTACAAGGTCGAACCTTAAAACGTACAGGGATTAGGAGGCACAGTTGGGGGGCTGCCGCCCCCAAACTCCTCGCTTTCGCAACCTTTAAATAAAAAAAGTTTTTTAAACTGAAAGTAAGGAGCGACATTAAATCTTAAAACGAACAGAAATTATTCCGTATATGAAAGAGGCTGTGCCCTCCTCAACGCCTCGCTCTTTACGCTAAAGTTTTTATTGTTTAAAAAAAGAGTTGTGAGAAAGTCAAACTTTAGCGTAAAGAGCGAGGCGTTGAGGAGGGCACAGCCTCTTTCATATACGGAATAATTTCTGTTCGTTTTAAGATTTAATGTCGCTCCTTACTTTCAGTTTAAAAAACTTTTTTTATTTAAAGGTTGCGAAAGCGGGGTTTGGGGGCGGCAGCCCCCAACTGTGCCTCCTAATCCCTGTACGTTTTAAGGTTCGACCTTGTAACTCAGCCTCTTTAACTCTTTAGAAAACGTAGTTTTTTTCAAATAATTTCTGCACGTTTTTGTACATTTTATTACTTATTATTGCTTGACTAACTGTTAGATGATCGTGTCAGGAGTTAAAGTGGTGGGGCTGCCGCCCCCAAACCCCCCACTCTTGAACATTCTTGTGTTAAGGCTTTTAATTCCTGAATACTCAAATCACGTCGTACAGGGTGCCTCCTAATCCCTGTACGTTTTAAGGTTCGAACTTGTGACTCAGCCTCTTTAACGGCCCCCCCAACTGTGCCTCCTAATCCCTATACGTTTTAAGGGTTGACCTTGTAACTCAGCCTCTTTAACTCTTTAGAAAACGTAGTTTTTTTCAAATAATAAAAATAAAAAGGTTAGAAATTCTTTTTTATGAAAATTTACGCGCAGATATTTTAATAACAAATCATGTCTAAACTGTTTATCTGTATTATTTGAAAAAAACTAATGTTTTTCGTAAATGTAATTTCGGGGGATAATTTATTTCGGTCTGAAAATATCAAAAGGCCCTAACAGGTCAAATTCTGCTTCAAATGAGTCCACATTCAACCGGATCTGTTGCCAACTGTGGCCTGTAGGCGTGGCTAAGAAAAAAAAAGAAATGAAGTTTAAGGGGCTATATTTGTTTTTTTGAACACAGAAGGAGTGAGCAGATTAAGCTGAAATTTCGATGATACGTTCCCGGGCCCGGGGAAAGCTTAAGCTCTAAATTTCATCCCAATCAGACAACGTTAAAGGGGGGCTGTTGTGGGAGGGTCGAAACTTCCGTCCCAGTTTACCCCATGAAGATAAAGTCGGAGGAGGATGAAATTTTGCAAGTTTCTTAGTTTGAGCTTGGGCTACAAAATGCGATTGCCACCGTCTCTCTGCGACCTCTAGGACCTGAACTCGCTTAACAATGTGGTGGGTCGCCTCTTTATAGAGGCACAAGTGTGCCTCCTTGATAACTGATTTATAAGGATTACTCAGCATGCTCACAACAAAGTAAAGGCTTTTGTTGAAATCAAATAAAAGAAACAAATTGTTTCAACTGAAAGTAAGGAACAACATTAAAAATTAAAATGAACAGAAATTATTCCGTAAATGAGGGGGGTTTCCCCCTCTTCAATACCTCAACTTCTCGGTTTTTTAGTACTTTCGAAAAAGTTTCTTATTCTAATTGAACGGCCCTTGTGTTTCATGAAAATTGGAAAAAAGTCAAACTTTATTGTAAAAAGCCCGGTATTGACGTGAGGACAAGCCCCCTCATGAAGGGGATAATGTTCGTTCCCATTGAGCTTTAAAGTTGCTTCTTGCCTTCCGTTGAAAGAACTTGTTTTTGTTTTTGTTTAATTTCTGATCGTTTTTAAAATAACGTCGAGAAATCCACCTCACACTTCATTGAAAATTCTCTCTCCCACAGAAAAATACTCCTTGGAAATTTTCTCACACATAAATACACCCCCCCCCCCCACGGAAAATACCACCTGAGAAGATCCATCCTCACTGAAAACTCTCCCTGGAAAATTTCTTGCGGACGATTCCACCTGAAAAATTCCACCTTGAGATCCTTTCATTTGAAAGCTTTTAATTTCTATTCGTTTTTTCAAATCTTGCCAGAAATCCTCCTTCAGTGGAAACTTTTTCCCGGAAATCTTCCCTTCTCCCCACACCCAGTGGAAATTTGCTACCACGTAAAATACCTCCGGACAATTCCCCTGGTGCATCCCTACATGTAAATTAAATAAAAAAAAACAAGTTTTTTAACTGAAAGTAAGGAGCGACATTAAAACTTAAAACGAACAGAAATTATTCCGTATATGAAAGGGGCTGTTCCCTCCTCAACGCCTTGCTTTTTACGCTGAAATTTTTTATTGTTTGAAAAAATAGAGTTTCGAGAAAGTCAAACTCTAGCGCAAAGAGCAGGAACCTTACTTACAGTTCGTTACCACGAACTGTTTGACTTGAGTCGGCAAAGAGAAAGTAAGACAAATAAAAAGAGCCAAACAGTCCGTTGTATAGTACTATAAGTAACCAGCGACTCGGCTCAATAGTAACTGAAACTCTAAAAGAAAGGAACTATTGAAAATAAATGCAAATAAAGAAAAAAGAGGTCTATGTATGATCTAATGAGAGGCCTAATGTATCAATAAATACATTAAAAGAATAAGTTTGTTGTGCTGATTCCAATTATATAAGAATCATCAAGTTTATTGTTACTCATCAAAAGTTAAGAGCCTGATTTTTGAAACATGGGAGAAACATCCCCTAAAATTAAAGAAATCTTAATGAAAACCACACCATCAAATTCAGTGTAACACAGAATTCTACTGTAAAAGTTTCAAGCTCATATCTGCAAAAATGTGGAAGTTTGCTATTTTTGCCAGAAGACTATATTTTTCCAGATGTTTTTTTTTGTTTTTTGTTGTTTTTTCCCCCGGGGGGATTGTATTAAAGTAAGGGTCGTAGAAAATTGGGAGAGGGTGCATTCGAATCAAAATTGAAAGTTCTAGTCCCTTTTTAAGTGGCCAAAAAGGTTGGAGGGCAACTGGGTTCCTTTCCACGCCCATTTTCCTCCTAAATTGTCTGATCAAAATTTTGAGATAGCCATTTTGTTCACTATAGTTGAAAGATCACAGAATTATGCCTTCAGGTTTAAAATGACCCCCCATAGTCCGTCAAGAGAGGCCTGTAAGTTATTAAATTCGCCCATTGTTTACGTATAAAATTTATTGTTAAGAAGTTTACAGATTTTTCTTTCGCGGGGAGGGGGGAGGGTGTGCCTTGGGTGGATTTCTATAGGGAGAATCTTCCTTGGGGAGGTAAATTTCTGGTGGGGGGGGGGGTAAATATTCCAGGGGAAATGCAATGCTGGGGGGATTTAACAGACTTACTATACGAAATTCTTTTAAATTATCTTACATTCACTTTGCCAAATTTTTCATATGGAGATGGTCCGGAGAAATTATCCAGGTGCTTTTTTCATCGTGTGTCTTGATATCTGTGAAGTAATTTCGACGGAAGGGGGTATTTATGAAGGAATCGAGAAACCAATTAGAGATTAAATTCTTACTCAAATGAAAGAAATCTAAGGATAATTTTTCTGGTTGAATCGTCCGCAAGCAATTTCACACGGAGGGGTGTTTCTCAGCGAGGATGGAGTCTTCTGGGGATAATTTGACGGGGGGGGATGCACTTTACGTTGGATGAAATTTCCACGGAGGAGTTTTTCGTGAGGGGGAGAGGTATATTTCATAGAGGGTGAGCCAGATTTACTGGTATTATTTGAAAAACGAACATAAATTATTCCATATATGACGGGTTTCCCCCTCCTCAATACCTTTCTCTTGACACTAAGTTTTGACTGTTTGTCCAAATTTTTTAAGAGCGTCTACTGAAACACGGGGGCCGTTTAATTAGAATAGGGAGCTTTTCTTAAAATTCTTAACAGCTTTAACTGTACAGAGCAAGGTATTGAGGAGGGGGTAATTCTTCATATACAGGATAAATCTGCCAAACTTAATATGCATTTTTTTAAGTTTTCATGCACGATGAGAGGAGTGATAATCCTGTTACTCCGGGGCGTACAGCTGGGCGTACATTATATAAACCGACCAGAATACGATATAGTTCCGACCAAAATGATATACAATACGGAGCTTACAGCCTGAGGGTATAAACCGTATCAACAGATACTGATTCCACATAATTATTCATCATTAGACAGATAGCAAAAGGTATATCATTTCCATAATTCATATCTGGCCATAAATACCATGATAAAACCTAATGACAATAATATGATTAGCATATAAAAACTGGCAGAAGTCAATTGATTTAAGTACACTCAAAGGGCTGAAATTTTAATCGCCTACCAACTAAAGGTAAGTCTGAGGGAATGGTGACTCACACGCCACATCATATAAATGTCAGAATAGGATTAGCATATATTCATCCTTCACAAGTCGATTGATTTGATTGACCTAACTTCACTTCTCGGCTGTGGCCGGTATAATACATGAGTACCAAGTGAGGAGAATATAAAATATTGTTTAGTATAGTATTAGTTAGCATTAGTATTAGTATTAGTTAGCAAAAAATTCCAAAATTAAGAAGCACACTGGAATTTATATTGTTTATTTAAGTGTAATATCTGGTATCATTAACCTTCTCGTTAAATTGAATTTGTCTGAAGGGCTGGTTTAGCCTGCCTACCAGTCCAGTGGAAATGGCAGGCAAGCCTAGCAGCCCCAACCCCAGGGGTGTAATTGGGGACGCCAAAGGTACAGTCTTTTTATTTTTCTGCCTGGTGCCTAAACCTCTTCTTAGCTGTTATTAGACCCCTTTTATAATTGCTTGTGCCAGCCAGAAGATCCCTTGCCTTTTGCTGTTAGCTTGTAGCTTGATTAGCCTAGTTTGATTGGAGTTCAATTTAGCCTACATCATGGGTGATAACTCAAAAAAGAGCTATAGACCTCCTAGTCATAGAGAGATGAGATCAGACTGCTCCATCCGATACAGTAGAGCTGAATCTATTAATGAGCAGATTGTCATGCTCACCTCACACATTAACACCATTAAAGAACAAGCCGAAGCTAATTGCATATTCACTTAATGACCAAAACCTTAAATCTACTATGGCAGAAGTTGTCATTGAGGCACTGTCTAATGAGGTTGGTTCTTTGGTTGAGGCCTCTGTTAAAAAACTTGCCTCTAGTCATGTGCCTGCTGCTTTTGATGCTAACAATATGGAAATCATTAAACAAGAGGTATGCAATAGTCTTAAAATGGATTTTGATGTGCTTGTGAAAAAATAACTAAAACAATATGATTTGAGGAAATCAAAGCTTGAATCATCTCTTTATTTGCTTGACTCAGGTTTGTTAGAGCTACAAAAATCTCTGAAACCAATTCAACTCAATGTGGATCGTCTGAGCGATCAGTTTGACCAAATGAAAATTTCAAATCAGCTTATCCTATTTGGTTTCAAAGAAGACCCTTATCCAGAAGCTTCTGAAAGTAAATTTCTTGGATTTTGCAGTACTAGATTTCCTGGTATTCCTTTGACTAAGAATGACATAGTTTCTGTTAGAAGGAATGGAAAACAAGGCTCAGGTCTCGCCCACTTGTTGTGGAATTTTGTAGTCCAGGAATGCAGCAGCTTGCTCTTAGAGAAAAGAAAATTCTGCAAGGTAGTGGTGTCTTTTTTTCTGAGTCACTCCCAAAACCGACTCACTACCAAAGACTTCAGCTACTTAATTATGCTAAATCAAAGCTTGGGAAGATGTCTACATGGTCTAATGGAGGAGAAATACTTACCAAGATTTCTGATGGTAAAGTGATTACTGTTAAAGAGGCATTTCAAGTTGATGCTCTCCATCAGTCAACTACAGCCCATCCAAGCCCCTCCCAGGAATGAAATAAACCATTTTCCCCTTTTAGCTCTGTTTTTTTGTTGTTGTTTTTTTTTTAATCTATTTACGATTTAATTGTTTTACTTATGCTTGCATTTATGTTGTTTTACATAATTCTTTTAAGTGAATTGCAGAAACCGTTGATAACTCTTTCCTCTGGTTGCTTCTTTATTGTTTTGCCTTTTTCTTTATTTTGTTTTTGCCTTTGTCCTTGTAATTGTTTGTTATTATTTAATTTTTTTGAGCTTTGTAGCTTGTTATTGTTCTTTGTTTTGCAGTTTTTTTCTCTTTTTCTTTGTTGCCTATAAGTTTCACCTTTTTAGTTCCAATTTACCCTCTGCTATTTCAGCCTGCTTGTTGGATATCTTGTAAAGATATTGTGTGCATTTTCAATGTGTGGTAAATCTGGGTGATTTTCTTTTCTTTTGAGTTCTTCTATTCTTAAATCAGTTATCTTTGAGCAACCAAGTAGTACTGCCAAACAAGAGGCGCACACACTTGACCCTCTTCTTGAATCTATGGTTAATTCTAGTTGCAATTATCACACTACTATTGATTTTTGTGATAAAATCATTTCTTCTCTCTCTTTAAATAGTTGCTTTAATGTATTTTGTTTGAATGTACGTGGGATACGAGATAAGTGGGATAGTCTGAAATCATATTTGTGGTCTGATAATTCTTGCCCTTTTGATGTAATTGAATTAACAGAAACATGGTTATCTGATTTTGAAAATCTAACAGCTTATGATATGCTTGGTTATATTGCTATTCATGTCCCTAGAATGGTAGCAAAGTGCTCAGGGGGGATTTCTTTATTTATAAAATCTGATATTAAATTTACTTGCCCTTTTGATGTAATTGGAGTAACAGAAACACGGTTATCTGACTTTGAAAATCTAACAGCTTATGATACGCTTGGTTAGATTGCTATTCATGTCCCTAGAATGGTAGCAAAGTGCTCAGGGGGTATTTCTTTATTTATAAAATCTGATATTAATTTTACTAGACCGTATGACCTTGAATCCTTGTTAACTTCAGTAGTGTCTAATTCTAGGACTGTTTATTCTCTTGTCAATAATCTGAAAAGCCGGTTTGCATGTGATACTGTTTGTTTGTTTTATAAGCCCCCTCTTTCTCCAACACATCTGTTCTGAGATTTGCTTGATCAGCTTTCTGGTGTGGGGACTTTCTCTAAAAAACTTATTTGTGTTTTGGGAGATTTTAATTATAATATGTTAAATATTGGATCAAGTGATGAATGTCACCATCTCTTTGATGTGCTTTCTTCTTCTGGGATGCTTCCTTCCATTTTTTTTCCTTCTCGAGTTGATGCTACAAGAAATTCTGCCACTTTGATAGATAATATTTTAATTTTTCATTCTCCTAAATTGGAGTTTACTTCTGGTCTTGTTTTCACTGATCTGTCTGATCGCTTCCCTATTTATCTATCACTTTTTGTGCCTAAAACTCAGATTGCTGTGAATGAGCAAGGTGAGTCTTCTTTTAGAACTTTTACAGATAAAGAAATTTCTAATTTAAGTCTTAGTCTTCAGAGTAATGATTGGTCTAGTGCTCTTGAAGCTAAAGATGTTGAATTTGCAACAAGTTTATTTGTGTGTCGTATGGGAGCTCTGTTGGATAAGCATTTTCCTCTTAGGAAGAGACCAAGGAATTCTATACCCAAATGCCCATGGCTGTCCAAAGGTTTGATCAATGCTAGACATATGAAGGCGTCTCTGTTCAAGGTTGCATGTAAAAGCAAAACACAGGATGATCTTTTGAAGTATAAACATTATAAAAATGTACTTACTTCTTCAGTACGTGCAGCGAAAAAGCTCTATTTTTCGCGTCCAATTGATGAGTGTAAGGGGAACTTGCGAAAGGTTTGGACTGTAGTTAATGAAGCTATTTCTCGCAAGAAACTCAAACACTCCCCCCCCCCAAGGCCGTATCCTGGGGGGGGGGGTTACCCGTTTTTAACCCCCCCCCCCCCGAAATTTTTGACCGACTCGAAAATAAGTCTAAAATTAGTAAAACCTAGGTAAAAATCAGTAAAATTAGTCGAAAACTGAGTCAAAAATTAGTAAACCCCCCCCCAAAAAAAAAGTCAAAAATTAGTAAAACCCCCCTGAACAAAAATCCTGGATACGGCCCTGCCCCCCCCCCCCCATGTTATTACAGGAATGCTGATGGATCTACAGTGGATAAAAATGCTTCAGCATACGCCTTCAATTCGTGTTTCACCACTCTTCCTTCAGTTCCCATTCAACCCAGGAGTAGAGTAAGTAGTTTTCCCATAGCAGAAAAGTCATTTTTCCTTTCCCCATGCAGTGATATTGAAATTCATAGTATTATTTCCCAGCTTCCAAGTAGCCGTTCAGCTGATTGTTTTTGTTTGAGCAATAATGTTCTTAAAAAAATTGGTCAGTTTGTTTCTAACCCCATCTCACACATAACTAACCTCCGTCTTTCTTCTGGTGTTTTCCCTCATTTATTTAAAGCTGCTAATGTTTTACCTTTGCATGAAAAAGGTGATTCATCTCTAATTTCAAACTATAGACCCATTTCTCTTCTTCCTGTCATCTCTAAGGTTGTTGAAAGGGTAGTGTATCGTAGACTGTCTTCATTTGTATTTAGTATTAATACAGCTGCAGGAAATTCTCTCCTAACTAACCATCAGTACGGTTTTCGTCCCACTTTCTCTACCTCGTATGCAGTTTTTGATGCAACAGAGTTTGTGCGTGTTAATCTGGACAAGGGCTTGTGTGTTTTGGGTCTATTTCTTGACTTTTCAAAGGCCTTTGATAAGGTTGACCACTCTGTTCTTTTTTCTAAACTATCTTTATTTGGAGTACATGAAGTCCCACTAGAATGGTTAAGGTCTTATCTGTCAGGAAGATCACAGTATGTTTCGGTTGATGGTAATTCTTCCACTACTTTACCTATATTCAAGGGTGTCCCACAGGGCTATGTGCTTGGACCACTTTTGTTTTTAATTTACATTAATGATCTCGTTGATGGTCTTCATCCCCTTGTACACCCTATTCTTTTTGCTGATGACAGTAACTTTTTCATTGCTGCAGTGGACCTGCAATCTGCCTCTTGCCTAGCTCAAGGTCTTCTTGATAAAGTAAAAGATTGGTGCTGGTCAAATGGTATGACTCTCAATAGCCAAAAGAGTTCCATTGTACACTTCAGGACCTTATATCGTATGAGAGACGTAAGGGAGCCAATCATCCTGACTGATGGGAATGATGTTATACCGCAAGCTGCTGTGGTGAAATTTCTTGGTGTGTATCTTGACTGTTTTCTTTCTTTTAGACCTCTTATAACTCACACCTGTTCCCTCATCCTCCTGTTTATAAATCAATTCAATTATAGAATTCCATCCCTCCGTTCTTTCTGTCTGCAAAGGCAGGTTTTCGTCAGGTCTTTCCAGTATAGCAATTTCTCTCTCTCCTTCGTTTATTTTCCCTGTTTTCTCTTTTCCTAGTGTTTCTCCTTTTTGTTTTTTCCCTTGTTTATCGTTATTATTATGATATTTTGTTCTTTTTACTGTATGCTTCTGTTTATTCTCTTTAATCTTTATTTCATATATATTGTTTGATTTGGGTAATATTTATGGTTCTTTTATTGCTTTATTATTGCTTTGTATGGCCCACAACAAGCCAAGCTTCTTGGGCCAAATAACTTTTTCTTTACGTTTGTAATAGTGTTTTGGTATTAATAAAATGATTGATGATTGATTGATTGATATAGGAGTATGCATAATTTGAAACTAGTAAAGTCTTAGACGCCGAGAAAAGAATTTGAATATAGAAATCCAGAACAATCCTTAGAAATCCAGTCCAAACCTTAGAAAGCAAGTAGTGAGGTGGTTATGGATTTCAACCAATAAGGACACCAAGCATCATAAATACATTCTAAGACCACACTGGTATACATTACAAACGAAACTCAGAGAGGAAAGAAAATAAAAAAATGAAAAATAAAATAAAAAAGGTAAAAAACGAGGATTTTGTCAGCTAGTGCTGAACCATGAAGAAGAAGAAATAAGCAAATATTTTGACAAGGAGCTCCTTCGAGTTGTCATCAGTGCTAAACAAAAAAGAAAAAAAAAAAAAAGAAACCAACGAAATTTAAACCTTTCGAAGTTTACTTGCCAACGACAGAACAGAAACTAAATAAGAACCAGGTTGGAATCAATGAAAAAGAAATCTACCAAGACGATTGGGCAATGATCCTTTGTTTTGCTATAGCTTTAGATGGCCTACAAATTCGTTCATCATTTGATGTGCAAATAGGTTCTTTAAAGTTATACTGGTCGAAAATATTGATTGAGTCCTTCAAAACTAAACTGTCATCAATTGGGCTCAATGAAATATCTCCAGTATCTCTATTTATTGCTAAATTTCGGTTTATGTATTTATTATCTGAATTACCTCTTTAAAGGTTTGTGTTAGGCCATTTACGTTAGATATCAAGGTTGCCTCGTCAAAAAAACTAGATGGGTTCTTTTTGAAGATTGGTTCAGTTGGGAAAATATGCAGGACCAATGCCGAATCAAAGTTGTCATTGTTATTTTTCATAAGTCCCTGAGATTGAGAAATAACAATGACAACTTTGATTCGGCAACCTTAATATCTACTGTAAATGGCCTACCACAAACTTTTAAAGAGGTAAATGAGATAAAAAAAATACATAAACCGAAATTTAGCAATAAATAGAGATGCTGGAGATATTTCATTAAGCCCAATTTATGACAGTTTAAATTTGAAGAACTCTATCCATATTTTTGCCCAGTATCACAGGCAGCGCGATAGCGCTGCCTAAGTAAAGAACGATGTGGGCACAATGTATTATTTATTTTCCTTTTTTCTTCTTCTCCATACACGGGCACTTCGTATCGAATGAGTTGTCGTAGAAATTTCAAAAGGGCTCATTCAATTGGAAATTGGAGTAGCTAGTGCCCTTTTTAATAGTCGAAAGTGATTGGAGGGCAACTAGCCCCCTCCCACGCCCATCATTACCCCAAAATTACTTACTTACTTAGGTGCCGGCCATCCTCATGGGACGTTTTGGGGCCACTCCTCTTGCTAGCTCATGCGTAAGGGCTAAGTACGTTGTTCTTTCTGGTGCAATACGTGACAACTGGGCTATCTTGACATTGTCGACTTGGAAGTTCTCCATCCATCGTTTTCGTGGTCTGCCTCGCGGACGAAGGCCATGGAGGGATACTTCAAGGGTGATTTTTGGGAGGCGGCTTGGCTCCATTCGCTTGATCTGGCCAAACCAGCGCAGTTGTTGCTCCTTGATTTTACTTAGAATGGTTTCAATGGACTGGAGCCTTTGGCGCACTTCCACATTTGTGATTTGGTCAGTGTATTTGATTCTAGCAATGCAACGGAGCCATATCATCTCAAAAGCTAGAAGTTTTCTTTCGTCTTCGGTTTTTCAGAGTCTATGTTTCGCATCCATAAATAACTATGGGGATTACTAAACTGTTGAAAAGGCGCATTTCGAGTTTGTTGGCTATGTGGTTGCTTTTCCAGAGGTTGGCTAGTCTTCAAAAGCTATAGCTAGCAAGTGCAAGTTGACGTTTCACGTCAGAGCTATGGCAATTATCTGAGG
>NC_142800.1:44902317-44917317 GCF_049724085.1 Artemia sp. Qi Xiang Cuo | reverse complement strand
ACGACTTTTCTGTAATGTTGGATCGCCACAGGGAATTTCTCGGTTCTAAGCCCCGTAAGCACTAGCGTGGCAAGGGGATCTTACCTGGCTTAACTTGAGCAGCAATTTCTGTAGACGATTATATTTGAACTCCTCTTTCTCTAAAATAATCGAAGTTAATCGGTTATAAAAAAAAAAATAATTAACCCTGAAATATGTCGTTAAGAAAAAACTTCAAAAAACAAATCAAAAATTAGTTTATATTCTTTTTTGTTACGTTTTTATGAGTCGGACAAATATTTCGGGGGGGGGGGTGGATTCAACCCCCCCCCCTCCCCGTATACGGCCTTGTATCTACATAATCTAAGTCTAGGAGAGTTTTACCTTCCCGTTTGATTCCATGCTCTCCCACAGCATTCGCTGTCTTTAGGGAAAGCCCATCATAATATTCCATATAAACGAGGATAGGATACAACCGTACTGAGCTCCTTAGTCAACACCAAACTAGCTACTAGCCTTACTTACTGCATTAACTGCAGCGATATTGTTTTCATACATAGCTCTAATTATGTTGATATATTCGTACCAGGACGGTAATTTCACAAAAGCTCTTCTATTGGCTTCTTCTCAGTTATTTATTCATGTGATAATTTGGTCAACGCATCCTCTGCCTTTCCTAAAACCATAAAGTTCCTTTCTTAAGACTTTATCTACAACATCTTCTATTCTAACAAATATCGTCATGGTTGGTAATTTGCTTCGTACAGAAACCAGGCTACTGCCTCAATAATAACCTCACTCGTATCATCTTTCTTATGAAGTGTTTTAATGAAAGTTTTCCTAAGATCCCCAGGCCCTTCCCTTTTTTAGAGAATCATATTCATTATTCAGTTATTTATCCCTAACTTTGCAACCATCATATTTTTAAAACTCACTGGCAAGACTATCAGCACCTGATGCCTCATTATTTTTACATCCTTTTAGCACCGTCTCTACCTCCTCTGCAAAATAAATCTTCATTTACTTCCGAATTGTCAAAAAATTCCCTTCTTTTCTTTATCATATCCTGAAACTTCATCACAGTCTAACATATTCTCAAAATGTTCCGCATACATCTCTTTTTTTACATTTTCTTATCACTAATTTAGGCCCCGTTTATATTTTTAACTGGAACAGGTCGAGACTGACTCCTTCCTCTCAATTTGTTAATATGCCAAAACAATATTTTACTATTATGCCGTCTGGTCGTATCTTCCATATCCTTGGAAATTTGATCCATGACCTCCATTTCCCACCTCCTTAGTTAATACTTTCATACATTCTCAACATCCCTTACCATAGTCTCGTATTATTAATCAGTCAAAAACCTCCAGTCCTCTTTTTTACCCCAGATTTAAAACGTTTTTAGTAAAATTCCTATTTGTATTTCTAACGCTCCTTCCAAAGACACCTTCTTCCATTTTATGAGGTTTAAGGTTTGGATAAGGATAGGTTTATATTAATACACTATTCAGGTAGCTAGAAATAAATTTATCTCTATAGTCAGAATTGAATCCTGAATCCAAATTTCACATTCATTTGCATCGGAAATGAACTTTATCCCCACCCTCCTAATTTGCAAATTTATACCCTGAATTGGTATACATAGGGGTGGGATAAAGTTCATTTGCGACTTAAAAGCATGTTAAATTTAGATTCAGGATGCAATTCTGACTATTGAGGTAAGTTTATTTCTTAGCTAACTGAATACTCTGTTAATATAAACCTTACCAAAATTTCTATCAAAAG
This sequence comes from Artemia sp. Qi Xiang Cuo, assembly GCF_049724085.1. Taxonomy (NCBI): domain Eukaryota; kingdom Metazoa; phylum Arthropoda; class Branchiopoda; order Anostraca; family Artemiidae; genus Artemia; species Artemia sp. Qi Xiang Cuo. The sequence continues at coordinate 44,915,550 of NC_142800.1, read as the reverse complement.
CAACTGGCAAGTTGTTTTCCAGTTGCCAGTAACCAATCTATCTTTAAGTAGATAGTGATCAGAACTTGAATAATCCTTTTTAGCCTTGATCAAAAAAGGTTCAGCCTCATTTTAGAGGTCCAATAAGAATTTTCTTCAGTGATTCTAATGATTTATTTTGTATATTTTCATTTGAATTTTGACAAAACAATATTTTACTTTAATTTCCGGTTTTTGGTTTATTTTTGTCTGGTTTCAGTCTTGAAAACACAATCAGAGTTATTTAAGTAGACCAAAGCCAGACCAACTTTTTTTTCTAAATTTAGGGAATGTATATACAGATCTTTGAAACCTTATAAAGCAGGATTGAGCAAAGCTGAAAACAGTTTTCTTGTGCTCCATTTAAGCACAACATCTATTTTACAAGTTTTTATAACACAAATATTTTTAAGGGTCAAAGGTCAGAACAGAACCCTCTAAAGGGAAAAGGAGTGGAGGTAGGTACTTACAAACACCTTCCCATGACATACTTGAGTCTGTAGACCTATCCCTGATATTTTCATTTTGCTAACCTAACCCTTTTCCAAAAAAGTAAAAACTAGCTAAACTGCAATTTTACTGGAACACTATTTCGCAAGCTTTCACTTTCGTAGTGCTAATATTTTAAAGTTCAGCAAATGTCAGTACCCTCTGAAAAGAAAAGGAGTGGAGCTAGGTACTTCAAAATATCTTCCCAGGACATACGTTGGTCTGTAGACTAAATCCATCCGTTCATTTCCCTGAGCTAACCACTTTCCGACATAGCTAATAATAGCCTGTTTAGATTTTTATCCTAAATTATGCACAGTAAGGTATTTTTACTTGTACTTGTATCTCAAGGTATTTGTTGGCTACTAGTATCTAAGTCAAGATACAGACATGGTCACTGCTTCTGGGAGCATGATGAGAAGATATCTAATGCGAAGGTAAATCCTTGGCTACACACAAGTTTTTAAATTCCGTTTTTGAATTGACATTATTAAACAGTTCATGGTAACAAACTGTAAGTAAGGAGCAACCCGGCTCAATAGTAAGCAAAACTCTAAAAATGGAAAAGAAGAAAAATAAGAAAAAAAAAATATTTCATTAGCCACTGTTGCTGTCCCTAAAAATTAATTATTTGCAGATACAAATCCTGCCATGGACATTCGGAAGTTCTTCTCAAAAGTGGGCATTCAATCTTCTGTCCCAGATGTTGCTGCTAAGAGCAAGAAAACTGACTTGGGGCAAAGTGAATTTGAGGAGAGAGACTCGGAAGCCGAAGAAAAAGAATGGGACCTTGAGCGAAGGCGGGAACAATAGAAAGAACTGATTGAACCCAACTGTAAATCTAGTTCTTGTGGCTCGGTGCTCGGAAATATTGAGATGGATGAAATTGCAGCTGAACCTTCATATACAAATTATAGCGATAGACCTAGCTCGAAATACAAAAAGACTGTAAAAAGGCTTTGAAAATATACTGGTAAAAGATGTTTAAACACAAAACTGAGAGAGTTGATTCATCCTAGTTCAAAAGGTTACAAACTATATTGTAAGTATTGTGATAAAATACTCGCAGCAAGTGCATCAAACTTGGAAAAGCATGCTTCTACCAAAATTCACCTGACAAGAATGTAATCACTGAAAAACCAAGTAAAAGTAGTAGACGGGGAAGCTGGTGAATTTAGGCTTATTGGAGAAGCAAAGGAGAAGGCTATAATTGCAAGACAGGCAATTATACTTGAAATTGCAATGGCCGATTGTATAGTATCAAAAAATAAGTAAATTACATCCATGGTGTCTTTGCCTGTTATTTCTAAAAATTTTATACCACACTCATCTTCTTTAAAACCTTGAGATATTATACGAACAAAAACTACTTGTATTCTAAAAAACTTAATTGCTCCATATGCTCTTGACTAACTAAGTTTTAAACTTCTTGCTTACAATGTTTCATAAATTATTGAAGAAAGTACAGATAAAACCAGCACAAAGTTTCTAGTTATGATAGCTCGTCATTATGACATGAGTACTTCTGAAGTAAAAGAGGACTTTCTTGCTCTCGGTGTTTCTTCCTGTTGGGTGTCTTTCAAAAATATATCTAACATACAGGATCCAGACTTGACATTATAAATAGGTAACGTAAGTTGGCATACTAAGTTATTGAATAGTACGCACTCTTTTAAGTCTTGTGGATTGGCTAGGGCGTATTTTCGTCTATCTTGATCAACAAGCAAATACTCTGCTTCAGGCGTGATAGTCATAAATGAATTCGTCTTCTTTATGTTAGCCGGGAAGGTCGAAATTTTGTACAGGTCGTAAACGGATTGTTGATTTATCAATGGAATTGTTACTACTACAAATAGCTGTTCGTTTATTTCCGTGACGTTGACCTTTAATTTAGTATAGTAATGGAATAAATTTGATACTTCTGGCTCTACAGGTCAATGTAAACCAAACGTTAGGTGCGTTTTTATTTTGTCCAACATATTTTTTAGGCTAGAAGGATCTACTAGGTCGTAAGACAAAGTTCCTCCCGTGAGGGCAAATAATGCGAACTTGAACTTGCTGACATCTGTCGCCAAATTTAGTAGCGACATGGTAATTGTATCGAGTGAAACCATGGTAAGGCTCGCGTCTATCACTACGCGGTCCACTTCGTTCCTTAAATAATTCATTACGTTTATAGTTTTTTAGATTCTCTTAGATATCATTTCAATTTTATCTCTCTGGTAATTTGCTACACTGGCTTGTATCTCCTGAACGTGTAATGTTACATTCATGGCATTATTCAAATTTCTTACACTTTTCCTCAGGCTGTTTAGGTCTTCCTCCGTTGTCAAACCGAAAAGGCGGGAGGCGAGTTCTCCGATGATGGGAATTAGGCCTGTAGACCTACGGTATTTATTTCTTCGAAAGAATACTTCGAAAATCTTCGTGGTACTTTGTTTTAATTTTTGTATTTCCGTGGTGAATAATTCAAATAAGGCTTGTAATCTTTGTCTATATAGTATTAAGTAGGATTGATGAGTTGAAATTTTTTGGGCACTTTTCTCATTTAGATTGGGTAATGGTTTCTCGTCTATCATTGCGTAATTTCCATCGTAAGGTTTTCCTTTTCCTGTAGTCCGTAATTTAGGGTTTTGTATCGATTTTGTTTTAGCAACGTCTCTCGCTAAGTATTCCATATTATCCGCCAGTCTTTTCCCTCTGTCTTCCTTAGTGCTTGTTCCCAGTCCCATGTCAATTTCTGTCCTTTTCTCATCAAAGTCATCTATTACGAATTTTGATTTTTGTTTGGGGACAACTGAAGTTGGAAACTCTTTATTATCTTTATTATGCATTATTTTACTGGCCTGTAGTCCTTTGTTCGATCTAAGGTATTGAAATATCGATTCTTTGAGTTCATTCGTGTTTTTTTCTAGTCTTGTTACTTGTTGGAACAAGGTCTCGAAAGGTTTGGGGTCCAATTTCATAAAGATCTTCCATGCGTCATGGCTAACTAGCAATGAATTTTCATGCTTGAATGTTACTCCATGTTTTACAATATCTTGGGCCAGTGCGTGAGCAACGAGGATTATGATGATTGTCTTAAGCCTCATCTTATTGTTTGTTTCTAAAATTAATTTACCATTAATTTTACCCATTTTTTTTTGCAAAATTCGTTTGTTTACTACTTTGTTATTATTATATTTTTTTTTCAAAGGCACTTTAATTTTTAATTTAGGTTATATATATTTTTTTTATGCAATCATTTTGTGGCATTGGCCAAAGAAAACTGATTTGTAGGCGTAAAACATAAATAAATATATATTTTAGGATTAGATGGGTTAGGAAAGTAAAGTTAGGACTTCCGAGCTTTATTCTGGTCGTGATATACCTCTATGACTGGTTGAGATATAACTTTAAAGCGTAGCTAGTAATCGCTATACATTAAATCTTACATTATATTTCTCGAGTAAGAAACACATGAATACGCAAGCGTGCAGCGCATAATTACACTGGTATCCTATTTTATGTGTAGGCCTAAAATAATTATGGTCGGCGCTAAGACAAAATAGTTTATATATATGAGGTTAATTTCTTCAACAGTTACCTACTAATAGGTAGTTTTGAGTTTAGAATATTCTCTTAATTTTCTTGTTACTATTTTTATAGGCGTCTCTTTTTCTTTGATAAGTTTTTATACGTTTCAGGAATAATTTACTACCAAGGGATTTGTATTCTTCAGATTCAAGGTCAAATAAAAATTGTTTGTAATATTGAATTTCCGCTAAAGGATGATGTATGCCTTCATATTTGACACATTGGGGATTTTTTTCGAGGTTATAGCATATTTTGGGGGCTCTGTATTTATCGAGGAGTAATAAGTCTGTTTGAGTGGGTCCCTTGGAATAGAAATACTTGATATTGAGGTTCTTTTGTAGGCGTCTTATCAATAATTGTAAACAGCCAAGTTGTTTCGCGCTTCTTCTCCTATATTTTGTTTTGACCTCCCCTCTAGCTGGACGATACTTGGGGGTATTTGCAAGCGCTAAACCATAATTATAAGTGTGGGGTGCATACCCTTTAAGGTTGTAGGTTAAATCCCATTCTTTCTCATATATTTGATTTCCTTGTTCGTCCACAACTAAAGTAGCTGCCAAATATATAAGGTTTTCCTTCGTGTTTATAATGCTAATGAACTCAGTATCAATTATTGCCCTTCGGGTAGGTTTTGATTCCATTGTCGTGATCGGATAATGCTCACAGTTAGGACCTGGTTAGATTTTTCATAGAAAATCCGAGGGGACCGCCAAAACCCAGCAAATTAAGCGCAGCGTGGGCTTTGAGTTCCTCCCCAAGCTTCCCACAAAACGTGGTCCATCTATTTAGATTTGATTACACAACTTAATACTGAGTAGGGGATTGTTTCCATAGTTTCCATCGATTCTATACGTGTCGTTACAATGACCAAGTATAACAACAACACATATAGAACCGATAATATTGACTCTGAAAACACGGTCGGTAGGAGAGACCGACCCTCCCCTTCCCATAATATAAGTTCCATTCTTTATTTCCATAACTGGCTGCATTCTATGTTATCCAACTGATTAATTCACATTTATTGGGGTATAGTTGATTTTCGTAAGGTTGTACCTAGTAGGCAGAATGAGCCACAAAGGACCTAAAAACACAATTTGTAACCATCGGTCGACCACGAGCTTCCCACCTTGGGCCTTTCTCCCTGATCTCTGACGTTTTGACATCACTTGTATTATATTTTTTTTTTTCATTAATATTTACTTGGTTAACTTGCACACGGTTAGATTTATTATGGTGGATCATAAGTTGATTTTTAATAAGGGATTTAAAATTTGTCTTTACATTAATTAGGGATATTTCCATCTGTCAGGTTTTTTAACCGTTCTGCCTGACTGTGTCGTTATTTTCTCCTCTGTTTCTTGCGGTTTTTTCTTTTTCGGTTTTTCTAGCGAAATAATATCGAACTTTTTGTATTGTTTTTCAAAAATTCTTGCCCTTTTAATTTCGTTTGTTTCGCGTGTGCGGCTGCTGAAGTCGGTCTTGGTTTTCCTATTTCTTTAACTACTATATGGTCTTATAGTACACGATATAGTTATTATGGTCTTAAGTTACACGCTTCGCATGTACTTACAAATTCTTTAAGTTTTGTCATTGCCGACGGCACGTAAAAATATTGTTTTAATTTATGGAACGTTTTCATTACTCCTAAATGTCCACCTATATCTGAATGAAAACATTCAAATGCAGGTGCTATTAAGTTTTGTGGTAATACAGGTATTATTGAAGTTTGATTTCTTTTTGTCTCAGAAGTCACGATTCTACATAGTATTTCTTCATTAAGATCATAGTAAAAATTATCTATCTCTTTTCTAAGAATTTTGAATTTATTCGGTAACACATCGTCATTCACAAAATAATTAATAAGCGCTGAACACCTATCGTCCTTTTTTTGCTTTCTTTTTATATTTTCTAACGACAAGGGACAATGGTTAATCTTATTTTTCTTTTACCGTGTCCTTGACTTTGTTTTTCTTACGTCCATATTTTCTCTTAGCATGAATAGCATTAACTTCATTTTCTTCAGCTTCCGACTGAATATTTTCTGGGTATCTACTCAAAAAGTCACAAGCTGCATTAGGTTTACCTTTTAAATATTCAAATTCGTAATCAATGTCTTAGATTTCCATAATCCATCTAGCTACAATTCCCCTGGGGTTTTTAAATGTTCGCAGGTACTGAAAGCTTTTATGGTCTGATCTTAGTATAAATTTTCTACTGATTAAATAGTGTCTAAATTAGCCCAAATGGTGGATTATAGATAATAATTCTAAGTTTGTGGCGGAATAACTACTTTCGCCCTTTGATAAGGTTCTACTCGAATAGCATATAACTTTTTCTGTTTTTTTGACTAGAAGGTCCTTGTAAAGGATCAGGGTTTCCCATGGGAATTATTTGCGAAAGAATAGCCCCAATACCTTTTGAACTAGCATCGGTTGTGACCACAAATTCTCCGTTTTCGAAGTCAGGAAGTGATAATATTGGTTCAGAAGTGAGAGCCTTTTTGAGACGGTCTAGGGAAGTTAGAGCTTCCTGGGACCAGGTAACATTTTGGGAGTTCCCTTTAGTTAATTCCGTGAGGGTTTTCGCAACTTGGGCGTAATTGCGTACGAATTTTCTAAAGTAGCCAGTAAGACCTAAAATTACCCTTAATTCTTTCATAGTTATAGGGGGTTTGAGGTTTTCAACACATTTTATTTTATCAGGGTCTGGAGATATCTCTCCTTGTGTCACTACTACTCCTAAAAATTTAATTTTAGGTTGAAATACATTTACTTTCTCAGGCCGACATTTTAAATTGCCCTGTCTGAACTTCTCGAAGACCTTAGCTAATTTTGCTAAGTGTTATTCAGTGTTTTGTCCCACGCATATGAGATCATTGACAAAATGAATTATACTCTCTAATCCTCTGAATAGGTGTAATAGGGGTCTACATAGCGCGCTTGAACATGTTTTAAGTCCAAATTGTACCCTTAAGTATTCATATGAACCACATCCACATGCTGAAAATGTAGTTTTATGAAAATCTTTTCGGCTATTTTCCCTTGGTGGTAGCCCTGGGTAAGGTCCAAAGAAGTAAAAATTTTGTTTTTGCTTGAAATTTAGTCAAGAATTTCATCTATTCTTGGTAGAAGAAATTTATCGCTATCTACTTGTTTGTTGAGGGCTCTATAATCTACTACGAGTCTAAGATAACCCGTATTTTTCTGCATTAAAATTACTGATGTACGAGACGGAATTAATTGGGACGTTGATTTCATTTTTTTTCTAATTCACGAATTTTATTTTTTAACAATTACTTTTGTTTATACGGATAACGATCTGATTGTTTCATTGCATGATTGCCAGTCGCTAAAATTGAATGTTCAAAAAAAGGTATCAGCCCGATGTCATCTTCAGATGCCGAAAAAACATCTTTAAAATTCCATAATAAGTAGCATAATTTTTTCTTAATTTCCAAGTCCGTAATATGATCCATATTAATTTTGTTTTAAAATTGCGATTTAGTTAAAGGATATTTGTTATTTGAAGTTTTAATACCGTTAACTAGGTTTCTTTTAGAATTTTCCCATCTATTTAAATCATTCTCCGTTAAAACCTGGATTTGAACTAAACACGTCCCCTTTTTTATTGTAATTGTATCAATTTCGTGGTTATTAGTTACCCAAATAAAATTTTCTCCTTTTTCATAAGATATAATCTGTTCCTCGCATAACAGATTTTCAGGTGTTTCATTTGACGGGGTTGCCAACCATATTTCAGAATTGCTAACCACTGGTTCGATCATCTGTAATATTTGAATTTTTGCATCGTTTTGGGGGGGGACTTTTGTTTTCATTATTGTGAATCCGTAATATTGGTATTTATTTTTGTTATTTATTAGATCCATACTGGTGTTATTTTGAGCAATTAAGGTGTTCTGCGGAGTCAAAGTGGCTTTTACTATCTTTTTCTATAATTCTGCTTTTTTCTTGATTTCTTTCAACCTGTACTGTCGCATAGCTCCTATTTTTATTTTCGCAGATTCAATATCTGTATTTTTTAAATTTATTTCATCTCTGCAATTTCTCTCAGAATAATTGGACAAGTTTCTGATTATTCCTTTTCCTCCTTGCGAGACATGAGGTTCAAAAGATTGTGACTTTATACCGGCAAAAATTTTTTTTATTGTTACGTCGTCTCCGTAACCTCTGATACGATTCCTTAGGGGAGAAATTTCTTTCCCTATCTTAGCTGGGTAGATAAGCCTCTTGTTTGCTGCGTCTAATAGTACCCTATTGTACCTTAGACAATTTTTGCCGATAATTGCTTCGTACGGAAAGTTATTACATATTATAAAATTTGTCGTAAAGATCCTGTTGTCCCTTTTTACGTTTAGGCAAATTGAACCTCTTGCGTCCAATTTATGCCCTGTCACACTAGTTAAATTGGCATTACTAAAATTTCTTTGTTGCCTAGTATGCAGAGGCAACATATTAAATATGCATGAGTTTATAATATTAACTGTAGCTCCGCTGTCAACTAAAGCATTAAAGTAAACGTTTTCTACACAAAAATCATTAAATATATGCAACCTATTATTATTATCACTACAAGACGGGACTACCTTGGTTTTGGACCTATTAAATATTTTGGGCACCCACTGGGTCCAATTTATATTTCTGAGGAGCCTAAAACGTTCCCCTGAGCATTTATTTCATGTGTCGGTGCCTGTAATAGATATTCAGACGTATGAGTTTCCGTAGACATATCTAATTGATTTACAGTTGTCTGCCTTCGCCATGTATTATTATGGTAACGTGGATGTCCTGTGTCGGTGCCGCTTGCTGGCACTGACTGCCAATGCCGTTGGCTTGCAAAATTTCCATGTCCCATAGGCAAGTTTTCGTGATTTTTATATAGCATTCTTGCATTCTTTTTGCCTCGGTGAGTATTTGGGTTTTCACATCGGTAATCAATTTGTCTGTGTGGGGGGGGAGGTTATACAAGTTTGGTTGGTACGTGTTATAAGTTAATGATTTGTATAATCCCTCCTGGCTGTCCTCGTGCATCACTGGCGCTAAAATTTGTTCTTGCGAACAAATGTCTGCAATAATTTTGCACAATACCGACAGTGATTGTTGGTATATGATTGAGAACATAACGGCACTCTCTCGCGATATGCCCAACACGATTACAATTATAGCACCTTATTACTTTAGGGTTACTTTCTTAACTGGATTGTTTGGCAAGCTGAAAATGCACTGGGTTCTGCCTTGAGGGTTCTGGCACATTGTTTCTTTATGTTCTTGGCGAGTTACCACTTGAAAAGAAATTGGGAGATGTCTGATCGCTCTTGAACTTTATGTTCGCATTTGAATCGCCTAGGCTCTTTATTTTTGTTTTACTATGATTTGCAACCATCGTGTCGACTTCGATCAATCGCTCTGCCTCCTGAACTACGAGATCCAACGTCTGAATATTTTGGATATTACCACTATATAGTTTTGGGGGTAGCCCTTGCAAAAAGGTATTTAGTTTGACTTTTTCATACAGTCGCCCCGAACCACTTCCGTGTTTTGTCTCTACAGAAATGTGTTTATTATCAAGGTATTCTCTTATATTTTGTGAAAATCCAGAGCTAACTATTCCATGTTTTAATTTATTTATGGAACTGATGTCTATAAACCTATCTTTAAATGCTTTTAACAAGTAATCAGTCGTATTTATTGGCAAGTTGGCGTTATTGCCTATGGTATGTTCAATCTTTTTCATAAATGTTACGGCCTGGCCTTTTAATCGTAGTAGGAGGATTTCTTTTTACGCTCCTAGGTATGTTTTTGTTAGTTGTACAAACTGGGCCAATTTGATATTAAATTCATCAATATCTGATTAACCATAGTACTACCGCATAGAATTAGCGATTTCTATATTTTTTTCGTTCAACTTCTGAATTATTAATAAGTCCTTAAGTTCTTGTGCCATTTTTTTTTTGCGTTTTAATCAACGAAAAATAAATTTATTTTTTCACTTAAACTATTTTGAGGGAGGCTATTATATACTAAGAGATATTTTGAAGGGTTTCCTGTCGTAGCTTAGCGGTTATAGGCCTAATCACTTTACTTATATTTCTGTATCTCCCTAATAATTAAATTTAAATTACAAAGTTTTATAGCCTAATTAGTTCGCAAGTTTTCCTCCAATTTCCGACCGTGCCATTTGTAGCGATGGAATTTTTATTTGTGTGACTTTTTTGTAGCGATGGAGGTTTTTACTGGCTGTGCCATTTGTAGCGATGAAAGTTTATTTGTGTGTGGCTATAAAAATGTGGCTGTAAAAGAAAAGGACTGGGCTTAATTGTGGTCATAAATATTGACCGCGTCAAATCTAATATCGTACTTTAAAACTGTGAACTTACACCTTATAAGTTCTCCGATAGCGCCACTTATAACGCCAAAGATTGTGCCATCGAGCCCTGTGCCACAACAATGGGGAGTGAAGTAGATTTATAGCCGCGCCACCCTCAATTATTGAGAGAAAATAACATGTGTAGCCATATAAATGTGACCTCTTTTCTTCGAGTGATCTGGAGATCAGATTCCCTGGGAACGTCCTTGGAGATTTGCGAACTAATTGCCTGTTATCAGACTAGATGCAGACATATAAAATGAAATAAACACAGGTAAAAAAACAATAGATTTATTGGGACTTACATATTTAGGTGCACAGCAGTGAGTCACTTCAAACGACTACAATGGTGACAGAGATATAAAAATCAACAAATTGCCCAGATCGTACGCCGAGTAATTCTGTCTAAGTGGTCCTGATTCTCAAATTTGAATATCTTCAAAAAGCAATTTTTCCCCACTATCAAATGTAGTTTTTTTTTCTGCGCTGTGAAAACTGGTTCACTATTGGCCCGAGTGGCCCAAGGATGCGAACCCTTCGTCCAATAATCTTTCTTAACTATTTTTGATGATTTAGACGTTCACACGGTTCTTATCGTTTAAACTTCCTTAGAAATATTGTGCGTAGCACCTTTTTTATTGCTCACTGTCTTAGCGAAATCCAAAGCTTGGATAGCGCCGTTCTTTGTCTGAGGCTAACTGCAGTTTTTTTTTCTTTGCTGATCAAGGACTTTTAATTTTTGAAACTAGGTTTAACTTAATTATAGGGAGTCGGAATTATCTTTAGAAAGAAGGAACTTTATTTTGGTATTTTAAATACATCGTGTTTTACTCACGGTACAGTTTCAAGAATTTTGCAATGTTGCAGAGCATGCTTTGCTTTACCCCTCTACCACTAGATGGCTCGCTTTTGAGGCAGTAGCTGATCGCTTGTTGGAGCAGTGGGAGGCTTTGATTTTGTTTTTCACTATTCCTGCACAGGAAGGAAGAAATCCGCAAGCCGCCAAATTGTATGGAGCCTTTAAAAATCCCTCTGTAAAACTGTATTATTTCTTTTTGGCCTATGTTCTTCCAACAGTCAACAGGCTTAACTTAGAATTTCAAATCACTGAAGTTAAAGTCTACCGACTACTCAAATGTGTTGGGGAAACATTAACAGAAATTGCGCGGAATTTTATCAATGATGAAGGATTCACTCTTGCTAAAGGATCACCATTTGCAATTAACTTCACAAACCCTAGGAACTTTAAGAACTTGGAAAAGAAATTTACTTTGGAGCTCAGTTCGAAATGTTTGTTTTTGACAGCATTGAAAAAGGGACATTAGATGACCGGCGACTCACTTCCATTAAAAAGAACTGTCTCACATTCTACATAGATTAATGCAGTGAAATTAAAACTCGTATTGACAGTGAAGATCCACTTTTAAAAATGTTAGACTGGTTGTCTCCCAAAACAGCAATGTCAGGCCAGATTCCCTCAATCATAGCTTTATTTCGGCAGTTCGAACCTTGCTTTGAAGAGAGTATCAACGTGGAATTATTGAACAGGGAGTGGAGACATCTTCTCCTTTTAAAAGATGAGATTGATGCTGCTAAAAGTTCAGTCCAGAAATTTTAGACTCGTCTTTCATCAATCGAAGATGGAACTGGAGATCCAGCTTTCACTGCCTCGCCAAAGTTAATGCGGGTAACGATGAGCTTGCCACACAGTAGTGCCTCTGCAGAGCGGCAATTCTCAACCCTAAAAATGGTCTAAACCCCGTTTAGGAATCGACTTCTCCCTGACATCATGCACGTCAAGAGGGAGGTGCCGGACGCTGAACAATGAGATATCCCCGACAAGCTCATTACCCGTGCAAAGAAATGGAAGAAGTCTGATTCGAGTACTTCATTTGGTAACTATTCAGGTTGTGATTAGATTAGATGATATAGCTGTCTTATTAGACAGATCTTATGAAACAGATTAGATGATATAGCTGTCTTGTTGTTTTTCCAGTCGTTTTTGACAAATGAATTATTTGAAGGAGTTATTGTCTGAACCACAATTAGTTGTGTTTATCGTAGGGTCATCTGTAGCTGCAATCTATCCTCGTGGCATTCTCTTCAGCATTTTTGGAGAAAAGAAAAGTTTCAAGTACCTGAATGCACTGTAATAATCCAGATGTCCATTTTATGAAAAAAAACTGGATGAAAAACTCTCAATATTTACGAGTATTGCTGTCCCTTTTTTCCGCTTTCTCAAAAGAAAAAAAGCTGAAGGTTTTCCCTCTTTTTTTCGTTCCTTTTTCACGCTATGAACAAAGACTGCTCAGAAAAAAAGAAAAGAAAGTACTCTGCGGGACGAATTCCCATTTTATACAGTAAGCAACATTTGTTTTTTAGCGGGTTTTTAGAAGGAGGGCTGGAAAGTTGACAGGAGTGGAAGTGCTGCGCAAAGCCGAGAATCAGCACCGACTAAGTAAAATCAATATTTCTTTTTTATAGTTGATAGATGGCATTGGATCCGACATATCATGCTGGAGAATTTAAAGAAGCGGGAAACCACGCAGGGGTGATCCCAAGCAGATTTGCCAATATTTTCAATTTGAAAAGCTTGATGATATGAGTGCGAGCGACGCGAAGCGTCGCGATCGGCAAATTTTTTGAAAATGACACTTTATACAAAATTGACACTATTCTGCCACCCAAAGTGGCACAAAAATAACCTGCTGAGTGGCAACCCTGAACGTTAAAACCTTATAAATACAAACGTTAAAACCTAAA